>NC_080166.1:52335157-52588098 GCF_950295315.1 Erinaceus europaeus
AGCAGGACAAAATGGTGAATAAATATGAAGCAAAAAGTAGGAATAGAGCAGATGAGAATAGGGATCTTAGGGTGGAAAGAAGTTAGGAGGTCTTTTTTAGGTATGTTCCTAGGGGCCCATGACTTTGGTAATTTTTGCTTGTCTACTCTTATTTCTTTTTTTTTATTTTTATTATCTTTATTTATTTATTGGATAGAGGTAGTCAGAAATGGAGAGAGGAGAGAAAGAAAGAAAGACACCTGCAGTCCTTCTTCACCACTCATGAAGCTTTTCTCTTGCAGGTGGGGACCAGGGGCTCGAACCAGGGTCCTTGGGCACTGTAACTTGTGCACTCAGCCAGGCGCGCCACCACCTGGCCCCTACTCTTATTTCTAACTGCTAGAAAATTTCCTGGAGAAAATGGTAAAAAATGTTCCAGATGATTATTAAATACTATAATGTATTAGGTAAAAAGAAAATAGTATTAATTAGCTATGAAGTAGTCAATATTTCGCAGTGGTTATTTAGAGTCCATATTCAATGCTCATATGAGTGGCTTTCTTTTCCTTTTTAAAAATATTTCCTCTTCTTATTTTAATGAGAAAGATACAGAAAGACAATAGCGTAAGACCAGAGCACTGCTCAGCTCTGGCTTGTGGTGGTGCAGGGGATTGAACCCAGGACCTCAGAGCTTCAATCATGAAAGTCTTGCATGACCATTATACTGTCTTCCCAGCCCACGAATAGCTTTTCGAAAAATGCTTTGCCTCATTCTTTCTTAATTCAGGTTGTCAAGTGCTTAACCTGGCAGACGTCATGAATTTCTAAGAGGGAACGTATCTTATTTGCTTTCCACCACCAGAGGATCTGGCCAATTATTGCTATTTGCTTAATGTTGGTGTTGACACAGTACCTTTGCCCTCAGGAGCCCTAGGTGCTTTAAAAAATCAGTCAGCAATTCACATCACAGCCTTACGCCCAACAGTGCATACTGGAAATAATAGTGATCCATGGGACCTACAGCCATCCCTAACTCATACGAATGTTTTTCCAGCAAAAAAAAAAAAGAAGAAAAATAAAGCCAAAACCAAACAAACAAAATAAGTACCCTGTTCACTCAGCAAAAAGTGTAGTGGGGCATCAATAGGAGTTTCTCCTTTAAGTAAATAGGAAACTTCACTGTGTTGAATCTTACTTCACTGTGTTTGCTTCAGGACCCATAGCTTCCTCAGTGAGGTACTCTTTTCACTGCTTTTTTTTTTTTCTTTTTTCTTTTCTTTTTAAATTTTTTAATATTTATTATCCCTTTTGTTGCCTTTGTTTTTTTATTGTTGTTGTAGCTATTATTGTTGTTATTCATGTCATTGTTGTTGGATAGGACAGAGAGAAATGGAGGGGGGGGGGAAGACGGAGAGGGGGAGAGAAAGATAGACACCTGCAGACCTGCTTCACCACTTGTGAAGAGACTTCCCTGCAGGTGGGGAGCCGGGGGCTTGAACTGGGAACCTTAGGAGGGTCCTTGTGCTTCGCGCCACATATGCTCAACCCAATGCTCTACAGCCCGACTCCCAATGCTTTTTTCTAATACCACTTATTATCATTATTTTTTTTTCACCGGAGCACTGCTGAGCTCTGGCTTATGGTGGTCTGGAGATTGAACCTGGGACTCTGAGACTTTAGAGCTTCAGTCGTGAGAGTCCCTTTGATAGCCACTATGCTATGTCCCCTGCACTCTGATAACACTTTCTTAATGTGATATTTTCTGACCCTTTATTTTTTAAATAGTAACAAAATGGAAAAACAATAAAAATAACATTCCTATGCTATAGCACATGTAGCTATTCAACATAGTTCTTTTTTTTATATTTATTCCCTTTTGTTGCCCTTGTTGTTTTATTGCTTTAATCGTTGTTGTTGTTGTTGATGTTGTTGTTGCATAGGGCAGAGAGAAATGGAGAGAGGGGGAGAGAAAGACAGACACCTGAAGACCTGTTTCACCGCTTGTGAAGCGACTCCCCTGCGGGTGGGGAGCTGGGGGCTCAAACAGGGATCTTTACACCAGTCCTTGCACATTGCACCACCTGCACTTAACCCGCTGTGCTACCCTGAATCCCCATTCAACATATTTCTTTTTTATTTTCTTCCCTCCAGGGTTATTGCTGGGTTCAAGCCTGCACCATGAATCCACCGCTCCTGGAGGCCATTTTTCCCCCCTTTTGTTGCTCTTGTTGTTGTAGCCTCGCTGTGGTTATTATTATTGCCATTGTTGATGTTGTTCATTGTTGGATAGGACAGAGAGATATGGAGAGAGGAGGGGAAGACAGAGAGGGGGAGAGAAAGACAGACACCTGCAGACCTGCTCCACCGCCTGTGAAGAGACTCCCCTGCAGGTGGGGAGCCGGGGGCTCGAACCGGGATCCTTACGCCGGTCCCTGTGCTTTGCACCATATGCGCTTAACCCACTGCACCACCGTCCGACCCCTCATTCAGCATATTTCTGTGGTGTTTTGGCTTATTTGTTTTCAACTCCTCTCCACCAGGTTATAATTCAAAAACAGTCCATTTGTCTGTTTTGTTTAATCATCAACCCGCAGTGCATACCTACCACATAATAGGCATGCAGTGTTTGTTGGATGAATGTTTTTCTCATTAGTTTAATAAGAAATAGGTGGGTCTCTGTATTATGGACTAAATACAATGACAAAGAGAGGAGTTAGTAAATAAGAGTGAACTTGCATCATGTCAAGATTGCTAATATGTTCCTGAACACTGAAAAGATCCATGTGGTGAAATAGTATATTAGTCAGGCTTCTATCCCCCATGAGATGCAAGCCATGGAAACTGATTTAAACAAACAGAAAGGCAGGTGATAGAATCTAGAAACAGAATATGAAAATAATACCACTGATTTTAGTGGGCTGACAAAATTTGCTACAGGTGCTCTTACTATTAATGTATAGTTTCTCTCTCTCTCTTTTTTTTCTCTCCCCAGCTGCATTGCTCTCTTTTTCAGATATTAAAGAAGAAGTGGGAAAGGAGGAAGAGGAAGAGTGGGAAAAGGGGCTAGTGGGAGAAGGGCAAAGAGGTTTGTGGGGGTGAAGGGAGAAGGAAGGGAAGAGGTAGAAGGAGAAGGAAGGGGAGAGGTAGAAGGAAATGGAAAAGGAAAATGTAGACTTGAATGTTATGGAATCATGAATGATTAAGACCGCACAGCTACAAGAAAAAAAAACTATCATATCATCATCCAAGTAAAAGATGAACGAAATTAGCTCATAAGCAGAACTGTCATAGTGACAACAATTAGGTATGGGCTGTTTGCCGTGGAAACACAGTAGTCGCCAATATATGAGGTGTTACTTCTTTTTTACTATTTTTTTCTCTTTTGTTGCCCTTGTTTTATTGTTGTGATTATTATTGTTGTTGTTATTGATGTCATTGTTGTTGGACAGGACAGAGAGAAATGGAAGAGAGGGAGAGAGAAAAGACAGACACCTGCAGACCTGCTTCACCACCTGCAGGTGGGGACCCAGGCGTTTGAACCGGGATCCTTACTCTGGTCCTTGAGCTTTGCGCCACATGCACTTAACCCCCTGCGCTACCGCCCAACCCCCATGGAGGAAAATTTTTAAAAAGTTTTACTTAAGAGAGTAGGGCTGTAGCTCTCTGGGTTAAGCGAAGGTGGCACAAAGTGCAAGGACCGGCCTAAGGATCCCGGTTTGAGCCCCCAGCTCCCCACCTGCAGGGGAGTCACTTCACAGGCGGTGAAGCAGGTCTGCAGGTATCTATCTTTCTCTCCCCCTCTCTGTCTTCCCCTCCCCTCTCCATTTCTCTCTGTCCTATCCAACAACGATGACATCAACAACAATAATAATTACAACAATAAAATACAACAAGGCCAACAAAAGGGAATAAATAAATAAATAAATATTTGTAAAAAGGCTTACTTAAGAAAGTACTTTCTTGGGTCGAGTGTTGGTGAAACTGGTTGAGCTCATATGTTACAATGCACAAGGACCAGGTCTGAGCTCCTAGTCCCCATCTGCAGGGAAAAGCTTTGCAGGGTGAAGCAGTCATGGAAGGGTCTCTCTGTCTCTCTTCCTCTCTATCTCCTCTTGCCCTTTCAGTTTCTGACTGTCTCTGTTGAATAAGTAAATAAAGACAATATAATATATTTAATAAATTTATATTCTTTCATGGGCTAGTTGAACTGGATTTATGATCAATGTCCCAGCTGTATTGTCAAGCTGACTAATATATATAAAATTGAAGAGCCTGCAAGATGGCTTATTTGGATTGTATGCCTACTTTGTCATACAGCTAATTGAACAATTCAGCTTTGAGCCTGGTCTCCACTGCACTTGAGGAAGCTTTGATGTTATGGTCTTTTCCTCCCACTCATTCTGCCTCTGATTTTCTTTTTGAACAAGTTGTCTTGGAGTTGTGAAGCCTCAGAAATGGAAAGAAAAGAAAATATGTGACAGTAATGTTTGTATTTTTAGAAACCTGCTTCAGAGCCGCACTAGAGTTTTTATGTGCTGTCTGAAACTTTGGCATTGTGGTCCTCTTCTACCTTAAAGAATACCAGAAATGACACTATACAGTCACATTGATATAAATACTGATGTGACCTATTTTTGGATTATGTTAATTTTTTTTCAAACCTTAAAAGAAATTAAAACCTTTTGGGGCAAGGGTAGATAGCATAATGTTTAAAAAGCCCTCATGCCTGAGGCTCCTGTCTCAGTTTCCCGTATCACCAGAGCTCAGCAGTGCTCTGGTAAAATAAATAAATAAATAAATACAAACATTTTTAGTATATCCTAAAAGTGGTATGGTTCCTGCCAAGTTTCTGTGTCACTTAATAGAGAACTAAGTCTGTCCTGTCAGAGCTTAGTCAATGGCATTTGGAGTCAACTGGTTTCTGCTTATTGTTCATCCTTTCAGTTTAAACTTATTCTTATTATTGAAAACAATTGATATGAGTAGTTTGGGAGAAGCGGGAGCCAGAATTTATACAGGCTACTGGTAGAAGCTGATATTTGTCTTTCAAGACACATGTTAGATTTTCTGTCCAAGGTCTTATTTTTCTTCCCACAGAGTTTAAAGCTGTTTTTTAATTTAGTTTGTGAAAATGCATTTTCTTCAAAAGTTAGAGATTTTAAATGACTGATTCTATGAAAGACAGTGCATCATGAGTACATTTATATTAAGAATCTGTACAGAGAGGGGAAACATTTTCAGGCAGAGAGTACTTTGGATCTTACTCAATATAGTACTTCAAAGTGAACTTGATGTTGAAGTATTTTCCTATAATGTAGGTGCAACACCAAACAGTACTATAACAGAGCAAGTCTGCTTAAATCCAAAGCACCTTTGACCTTTGGCAGTCTTACAACTTTTGACCTCTGGCATGAGTAGAGCCCATGTCAACTAGTAATTCAATCCTTGAGCTCCTTCTTCCATGAATGAAGGAATCCAGGAATAAGCTGCCAGTTGTTTCTTCCTTGTGCTTAGTTTTCTTTGGTGCAAAGGATTGAATAGTGACCGTCCATTTCCACACCTCCTCCTGCCACCACAAGATTTATGGTCTGCATGCCCCAGTTGTCAAGCTCTTCTGTGGCATTTTGCTGTCACAAAGACTGAGTGTTTAGAACTATGTGTTTATATTTTCAAGATTAAGGTTTGGAAATCAAGGGAGCAAAATATTCAGAGAGCATGCTGTTATGATTTTCTTGTCTGAAGGACATATTTTATATCTCTATATTCTCTATCTAGATTTCATCTACCCTGTAGATTAGGATGCCTTCCAGTAGATTTTTCTGTAGAAATCTCCCAAAGAAGAGGTGTTTACGTGAAATGATGGGTGAGCAAAGTTTGCCTAACATGGAACTTCAGAAACTTTCCCATAATGAAAAGGTCTTGCTTGTGGGTGGGCTCGCTTCCATTCAGACAGACAGGAATGTGGTGAGGCAGCCAGAAGACACATGGACTTGTGGCCAGCATGACAGGCACCTCACAGGAAAAGTCCCAGCAGCTGGGCCCGTTAATCTTTTCCCAATATACTAGTAGACTTTTGACTTCTATAAATTCATGCTGGAGTCCTTTGATATCATTATGGTTATTATTCCCTCCCACCTCAAGAATTTTTTCATATGTCTGGAGATCCTTAACTATATATAAAAAAAAAAAAGAATGAAATTAACATGACCTCATTGATGAGGCTCTCTAGATTCTGATATTTCGCTTCTAAATGTATTCATTCAAGCAAGTGTTTCAATCTAAGTGAAGCCAATTGGATATTTTGACAATGAGCACAAACTCAGTGTCATTCAAACCGTTGCCAAAACATGCTGATACAACTTAGGTTCCTTGATAACCTGCCCCTCCACCTCCTCCAGTTTTGGATAGATTAGTTCACTTCCCCACAGCCAGCACCTGAGTACAGACACTTATTTTTGTGTCACTTCATGACGAAAACCCAGCTGGCATTGGCTGAAGTTATGCAGCTGTGTATTAATTGAAGAAAACTCCTCTATCACTCCTCAGTCAAACATGATCTGATTCAGCAGATCCTTTTCACTCTCATCCCTTCTATTATCCCAGAAGAACAAACATAAATAACTCTCACTTGGCTCTGCTTGTCATGGATGGCAAATTAACTGGCAGCAAGCAGACTGATTGCACTAATGCTTTCTGGGCTATTATTTTCAATTGATTTTTATTTCTAGAAAAAGCTTAGACATTTTATTTCTGAGATTTTAATGTTACTTAGTAGAGGGGATTGCTGTAGTCTGTCTGTTCTTACATATTGTCTAACTAACTTACATATTAATTTCAGCAAATTTTCACATTGCAGCACCTGTGGGGTAGGTGTGAATCTGTGAGCCGATGTTCTGTTTTTCTATCACACTGACTGTGCTTGCATTTGCATTTGAAGCAGAACCTTAAGGAAGCCCTGTTCAAAAAATTTTAATATCTATACACACAGCATATATAGCACATGGCACATCAAACATTTTGATGAATGCCATTTTATAATTCTAAAAATTTGCAACTGCATAGCCTGAGATGATATAGCATGTTAATTTTGTGGAACTTTCCCATGAAATGAAATTCTGTGCTGAAATGACGTAGGATAACTCTTCTGGGAGTGCTAAAATAGCACACATCAATATGATCCTCCCTGGATATGAGAATTCACCAATTATATTATTTTATGAAAATATGCCTTAGCTCTAAAGACTCTCTCTGTGCACTGCCTCTGCTCCACTGTCTGCTTTTCTGTAAAATGAGTTTCTTGCGTGTTAAATGACTAGTTATTGTTATATCCCGATTCCCAAAATTCAGCTGAATAGTGAATATTGTAATTTTTTAGGACGTAGAGTTATCAGTGGGAGGTCCAATAAAATTTCAGTAACAGGGACCTGGAAAGAACTCAGAACTTGGCAGAAAAAAAAAAAATAGAGCCCAGGTGTTGAAAGAAACCTAGAAGCAGCAGCTTGTCTCTAGAGACTAGTCTTGTGACTAGTTAAAAGCACAGAAACGGAAGGGCATAACAGAATCTGGCTTGGGCTTGACTGTCTTGCATTGTGTGAGATGCAAATCTAGATGGAGCAATAAAGCATTGTGGCATAATGTTATACTAATGGGACTTTCTGAAGTGGGGTCTAATATCTATTAAGTAGGACTGGAGGTCCTGGAGGGTGAGGTGAAAGATTTTGTTGACACCAGCTGTCACTCTGACCTTGACCTCTAGATCCAAATCTGAGTGTCATGACCTATTTGCAGGTGATGTTCTTGTAGTAGATTCTTTCATGAACTCAGAAAGACATAATCTGCAGTTATAAGATTTATTTGAGGGGAGTCGGGCTGTAGCGCAGCGGGTTAAGCGCAGGTGGCGCAATGCACAAGGACCGGCATAAGGATCCCGGTTCGAACCCCGGCTCCCCACCTGCAGGGGAGTCGCTTCACAGGCGGTGAAGCAGGTCTGCAGGTGTCTATCTTTCTCTCCCCCTCTCTGTCTTCCCCTCCTCTCTCCATTTCTCTCTGTCCTATCCAACAACAGCAACAATAATAATAACTACAACAATAAAACAACAAGGGCAACAAAAGGGAATAAATAAATAAAATAAATATTAAAAAAAAGATTTATTTGATAAGAAGATAAGCATTTAAATGTTGATATAATTACAAAAACAGAAGAAGCTTTGAGGAAACTATCCTCATTAAAAATAAGTGGCAATCATATCTGTCCACCAAATAATTATATGTCACTTGTACATAATTCTCATAATGTATTTAACTTAATTATGGTCCCTAGATTCAGGTGGAAGATACCAGTACTGTGAGAAATTTACCCCCAATTGTGAACCAGGAAATTTAAGTGAAAAAAATGGTTTATTTGCCAGAGCATAAATCAAGAAATTTAAATTCTGAAATGTAAATGCATATTTTGACTGTTTGCCAGAAGTTAGAGATAGAATTAATTTGTCTACTGGAAGGTGAAGGAAATTATATTTTAATAACTACCTTATGATATGTCTTTAATTTGTAAAAGAAATCTCTGCGTGGTAACATTTGAAAACTTTGCTGTTAAGTTCTACTTCCTATAGTTTTTTTGTTTGTTTGTTTTGTTTTGTTATTTTGCCTCCAGGGTTATTGCTGGGGCTTGGCACCTGCACTACGAATTCACTGCTCCTGGAGGCTATTTTTCCCATTTTATTGCCCTTTATTGTTGCCCTTGTTGTCGCTATTGTTATTGTTGTCATTGATGTTGTTGGATAGGACAGAGAGAAATGGAGAGAGGAGGGGAAGATAGAGAGAGGGAGAAAAAGACAGACACCTAAAGACCTGCTTCACTGCCTGTGAAGTGATGCCCCTGCAGGTAGGGAACCGGGGTTCGAACCGGCATCCCTACGCCAGTCTGTGTGTGTAATGCCAAGTGCGTTTAACCCGCTGAGCTACCACCTGGCTTCCCCACCCCCAGTTTTATTGTGTATCAACTATATCCTTATAGTGTGAGCCAGTGACACCATAAATATTATGTATTGAGTGTCTTTTATTGTGGAAAAACTATTTTGAGATTCTAGGGACCAAGTGTGGTGTCCAGTCTAAAAGAACCCTAATGAAGACTGGACGTGTATATAGTACCTTGTAATAGCCACAAGATGATGTCACATTTCTTCTGAACTTGTCATTCCTTAGAGAACTTAAAATTCTGAGACTCTGTTTGACTCAGATTATTCCAGAACTAATGTTTTTTTTTTTCCTCTTTCTAGGGCAATTGAAATAATAAGTCTATAGGCAAAATTTATTCTTTTATCAACCCCAAACTCAATACATGGTTTTCCACTTTATCTTCTCAGTGAAGTGCTATAGTAGAAGGGCATCAAAGGGAAGGAGAACAAAGCAAAGATATTCCAGAAATTTCACGTTGTTGGTGAACTTTATAACTGTTGCTGCAATGTTTAAAGACGTTAACTTGAGGAATGGCAAGATGGTTGCCCTGTGAAGGTGTCTGCTTTACCATGAACACAACCCAGATTTGAGCCTGACTTCTGCCATAGTAGGGAAAGCTTCAGTGTTTTGGTATCCAATTCTTTTTTTTTTAATGACTTTGAAATATCTTTTTATTTATTTATTTATAAACAGATTTAATTATTGTTATTATTTTTGCCTCTAGGGTTATTGCTGGGGCTTGGTCCCTGCATTACAAACCCACTGTTCTTGGAGACTATTTTTTCCCTTTTGTTGCCCTTGTTGTTTATCATTGTTGTTATTATTATTATTATTGCTATTGCTGTTGTTGTTGTTGTTGGATAGGACAGAGAGAATTCGAGACAGGAGGGGAAGACAGAGAGGGCGAGAAAAAGATAGACATCTGCAGACCTGCTTCACCATCTGTGAAGCGACCCCCCCCCCCCCCGCAGGTGGGGAGCCAGTGGCTTCAATAGAGATCTTTATGCCAGTTTTTGTGTTTGGCGCCATATGTGCTTAACCCGCTGTGCTACCACCAGGCCCCCTGCCATCCAACTTTTCCCCTCTGTCTCTCTTGAAAAAGTCAACCCAACGTGGTGAAACACAGTGATGACAAAATATGTACGTTCATACATACACACATACATACTTAAGACCATTCCTATAAGTTAAAAATGACTGTAGTGGTTTCCATGGGGAAGGTTGTATCAGGATTGAGTCTTCGCTTTTCCTTTGTAGCTCTGATATGAGCAGTCACCATTTAGGTAACAAGAGAGGAGGAGGAGGAACTAGCATTTGCAGTGAATTTCAATGTTGGCTCTTATTGTCCCAGGGTTTACACAGAGCTGCATTATCATTACAGTAAACTAATGACTCCTACTCTTTGGTACCAACTTAATTGCCAGCTTGGCTCCTGAACACAGAAATTATAATTGAGGTAAAACATATTTGCTGTAGAAGGTACAGTCTCTTTAGAGTAATTTCAAGTTGTTTTTCCACTGAATTTTTCTTAACTTATTGAATGAGAACTCTTTCTTATAAAGAAAATAATGTACCCTTGTGTTGATGAGCTTCAGTAGTGAGTGCATACATCGCATATTTATGTGGATGTGGAGACAACTGAATTAAATACGGATGGAAAAGTAAAAAGAAAGGGAAATAGGGTGACTTGTGTCACAAGGTCACGATGAACAGAGACAAATGTGCTTTTTATTTTGTTAGCACTTGCAGATACGTTACGTCTCAGAGTGGACTAAGAAAATTGTAGTATTGATATGACCTGGGAACTAGTTTTTTAATGAAAGAAAGAGAAAGGAGGGGAGACAAAGAGAGAAAAACTGACTAGAACACTATTCAGCTCTGGCTCTATGGGGGTATTGGGAATTGAACCTGGATTTCAAAGCCTTAGGCATGAAAGTCCTTTGAATAACTGTTGTGCTGTATCTCTAGCTCCATATTGGAACTTGCAAAAAAGAAAAAAAAAACATGTTATATGGTTCAGTTTCTTTTTTAAAAATATTTATTTATTTATTCCCTTTTGTTGCTCTTGTTGTTTTATTGTTGTAGTTATTGATGTTGTCGTTCTTGGATAGGACAGAGAGAAATGGAGAGAAGAGGGGAAGATAGAGAGGGAGAGAGAAAGGTAGACGCCTGCAGACCTGCTTCACCGCCTGTGAAGTGACTCCCCTGCAGGTGGGGAGCTGGGGGCTCAAACCCGGATCCTTACTCCAGTCATTGCTCTTTGCGCCACGTGCGCTTAACCAGCTGCGCTACCACCTGACTCCCTATATGGTTCAATTTCAAGCCTGATGGACCAGATATTTTATGTATAGGCACAGAAATCTGCATTTTAAAAAGTCTCCCCCCCCAGTTATTGTTATATGTTCAAGTTTTAGATCCACCCATGCAAAGAATATGATATGAGACAAATCTAGATGAATTAAATTGGTTGTGCACCTGTTATAGTGAATCATTATGACAATGTATAGAAAATTCAAGAGGAGAATGAAATCTTCATTGTTTTTTCACAGCAGAATTCTGTATTTGTGAATATTAGGATTTGTTCTACCTGGTATTTTTTGAATTTTTAAAATTAAAAAGAGAGACACAGTGAGTTATATACAGTTTTGAAGGAAAATGGAGTTTGTTCTAGTGGTAAAGGCATCTTATGGTAAAAAAAAATCACTAATACCATGTCTAGACACATGTTCTTTTTTGAGGCAGGAAACACAAAAGAAAATTGGCTTCTTCAAGTTCAAGGAAATGGGGTTTTAATTCTGTATAGAAGTAATTTCATTTTCTTGGAGAAATGGGTAGACTGATATCAGTAATTTCATTTTCCTAAATATAATGATGCTCTTAGTAAGGATGAAAGAAGCAAAATCAGATAGATTCAAATCTAGCTAGTGATTCTAATTTGGGGAATGATGGCGGGGTGTATATATATATCAGGGAGATAACCTTGCAATAACTGGCAGTTAATACTCAGTTACTATTGCTGCACTACTTCAACCTCTTAGCTAAGGACATGAACAGAAATATGAACTCTGTGGCTTTTGTCCTTTATTCCATCTGCATTCGTATGTTTAGGAAATACTTTGGGGGGGGGTGGGTCAGCAAAATAACTCAGTGTGTTTCTCTCTCTCTCTCTCTTTCTCCTGTCTCTTTGTATCTAAAAAAAGGAAAGAAAAAGAAATTATTTGTGAATTCGAATTTCCATTATGGTGGACCAAGTTTGTACAATAGAGCAAGACGTCTTAGTCACAGCCATAGCTCTTCTAAAATCAGAAATTCAGTATTAAAGCTCCACAAGAAAACAAATTAATGGGGCCAGGTGGTGGTGCCCCTGGTTGAGTGCACATGTTACAAAGCACAAGGACCTGGGTTCAAGCCCTCTGGTCCCCACCTGCAGGGGGAAAGCTTTGTGAATGAATAGGGCTGCAGAGGTCTCTGTCTCTCTCTCACCCCCTTTCCTCTCCATTTATAGCTTTCTCTATTCAATAAGCAAATAAACCTTAAAAATTTATCAAAAAATGACAACTAACTCCTGTGAAATGTATTAACTGTTGGCATGAGACAATATAAGATATTTTGAGAGAACTCTCTTGGGCATGAGGATATGTGCATAGGATGCTAAAAGAATGGCTCATGCAAGATAATCTGCAACAAGCCATCTTTTTGGAAAATAGATAAAACTAGAGCAGGCGGAGGGAAAAGAGATAATCTAAGTACAAAGGCAGTGAGGCCTGGGAATGCCATGGCTCTGTCTGAGGGAGTTTGGAGGCCTGCTTATCAAGAAAAGAATATAGAATCATGAGACATGTTCTCAAAGTCAGTGCTGGAATACAGTCCATACTGTAGCCCCTCTGCTGATTTTTACAGTTACATCCAGCCACAACAACAGAAGAATAGATTCATTAGTACCCATGGCATATAGTTTGATGAAAAATATATAGCCTAAATAGCAAAGATAAAGGTGAGGAAATTTTGCTCTTTTACTTTTCCCAGTGATTTATATTTTTACTTCTTAGAGGAACTTTTTGAAATCATGGTGTGGTTGCTAATGGAGCCAAATCAATACCATTGCCACATACTGTCAGATATATATTATCTTATTTGTTTTGACATCACCCTTAGAAGGAAGGTAACTATGTGACTCTGTTCTCATTAGTATCACACCAACGGGGTAGAAATGTTTTCTATCAAATTAAAAAAAAATGCCCTTTACCTTTTATCTACAAATTGTAGCTGTCACTCACTTTAAAATTTCTGGGGGATTTAAACAATTCCTATGCCCAGGTCACACATCAAGACCAATGACATAGAATTTCTAGAGACATGACAAAGGACAGTATATTTGGTGCTTTCCACTGACTTCAGTGCTTTGGCGCTTCTCCAGCTGGCACTCAGGGAATGCACCCACCACACCTGTGCTGCCTCCCAGTGATAGCTGCTTCCCACCTGTTCTTGTAATCGTGAACGGAGATCATCTGAACGGATTGCCCTCCCTTCCAGATCTAAGCATAGCTTCTTACTCAGTCAAAACAGTTTGCATGAGTAACTGATGCAAAATAAACATTACACCCAATATTAAGACATGGCTTAATAAGAAGCTTCACAGTCTTTCTTTTCTCTTTTCACCACCTGTCATCAAATTCAGACTCAGCCCAGATATCAAGTACTTTTCTTCACCTTTGCTACACACCCCTCCACCCCTCACTTTTTTTCTGCTACTTTAGTACAACTCGTCTTCATGATTACAAATGCCTGTATCTCTTTATTTATTTTTAATGAGAGAGATACAGAAAGAGACAAAGAGGAGAGACACCAGAGCACCACTCCACCAGTTGTAAAGCTTCCCGTATACAGGTGCACAAGCAAGGCCTGCACCCTACCTTGTGAGGTATCTGTTGAGCCCAATATTAATGATGTTGTTCAGTAACCATCAACAAAGTCAATAATGAAAAAGTGTGCGATGAGAACATGGTGTCCAGATATAACAGCGGTATATTTAGGAAATGCCTTTTAATGACTACAACTCTTTTTGCTAGAATAGAAGGTTTAAATGAAGGTAGGAGTGCACCAAAGACGACAGTTGGTTTATTCCTTTCAGTTTCTAGCCCACTTTTCATTGTCTGTTATCCAAGCAACTCCATTTAATTTAAAAAAAAATCAGAAGTAGATGACTCAGAAATGAGTGACTCAATCAAATAAAAGACAAGCTCCTTGTTTTACAGTGACTCTTATTTTTTATTTTTAACAAATATTTATTTATTCTCTTTTGTTGCCCTTGTTGCTTTATTGTTGTGATTATTGTTGTTGTTATTGATGTTGTTGTTGCATAGGACAGAGAGAAATGGAGAGAGGAGGGGAAGACAGAGAGGGGGAGAGAAAGACAGACACCTGCAGACCTGCTTCACCGACTGTGAAGCGACTCCCCTGCATGTGGGGAACCGGGGGCTCGAACCAGGAACCTCACGCCGGTCCTTGTGCTTTGCGCTTAACCCACTGTGCTTCCGTCGGACACCCTGACTCTTCTTAATTAAATGGCTGTAGAAACAACATCAATGCAGTAGGAGTCAATATACAGTTTACAACAAGGCCATAAAAATATCCCCCCAGAATGGGCACATACTCGGTCTTTAAGCAGGTAACATTTTTGGAGGAGTAAGATTTGACCTTCATAGTACTTTTGTAAATACTTGGTATATGGGGGTCGGGCGGTGGCGCAGTGGGTAAAGCGTATGTGGCGCAAAGTGCAGGGACCGGCATGAGGATCTCTATTCGAGACCCCGGCTCCCCACCTGCAGGGGAAGTCGCTTTACAGGCGGTGAAGCAGGTCTGCAGATGTCTTTCTCACCCCCTCTCTGTCTTCCCCTCCTCTCTCCATTTCTCTCTGTCCTATCCAACAACGATCAACATCAACAATGGCAATAATAATAACCACAACGAGGCTACAACAACAAGGGCAACAAAAGGGGGGAAAAATGGCCTCCAGGAGCGGTGGATTCATGGTGCAGGCACGGAGACCAGCGATAACCCTGGAGGAAAAAAAAATACTTGGTATATTTGAAGTTAGATTTCACTTCATCTCTTTTAGATGATACACATCAAGTTTCACCCATTTCCATCTCTTTCCAATGTTAGGATAGTTTGTCACTACACTTCCATTTTATGCCATACCATTTTGTAAGTGTATGATTAAAATAATGCAAAGTCTGCAAAAATAATAGTGAAAAAGATCTTATGTTTAATACTTCAAATACTCACAGAATAGAAAAGACCATTTAAAAGCTCACACATTATTAAAAACAAGGACTGGATTGGAGCACCAGTAGCAGTGCCTGCAGAGCGGAAGCTTTATGAGCAGTGTGGAGTAGTGCTGTGGTATCTCCTCTTCTCTCTCTCTTTATCGCTCTTTCTCTCTTTTCCTTTTCAATTTATCACCCTCATTCAAAGAGGAAAAAAAATGACCACCTTGAGTGAGGGAGTCATGCAGGTACCAAGCATTAGTGATAAGCCTGGTGGCAAGAAAGATAGGAAGGAAAGAAGGAAGAGAGAGAAAGTGAAAGAAAGAACAACATAAGGGGCAAGAATGATAGAAAGTATGTTTACTTCTGTCTGCTGTATAGTCTGCCTTTGGGACAGGGTGATGAATGGACCATAGATTACTCAGAGAGACATAAATTATATGTCTGAGACCCTGAAGGTCTCGCCATTGAATGTTTACCCCTAAAGGAGGGCATACAAACCATGGAGCTCCACGTTAAAGCCAAAACCCTTTTTATAGCAAGTTTTACAGTACATCAAGAAAGGAGTTGATTCAACAGAAAGCAGAACAAATAGTGCAGATCTGAATGGACAGTTTTAGGATTGGGGTGGTGGTGGTGGTAATTAAGTATTAAACATTCTAGATCTCATCTCAGTATCTTTGTGGCTATTGTTCATCAATGGACTACTCTTTTTCTTTCACATAGCAGAGTTTAAGGACTAACCCAGTAGCTGTTGCTTCCTGAGGGCTCTTTAGCCCCATTCATACTTTAGGAACAGTAACTATTCAGATGCTGAGTTAAGTATTAAGTATACATTAAATCTGAAACTATCATGTATCTATTGGAATGTGCTGCTACAACGTCTCTCTTTCTCTGTGTGTGTGTGTGTGTGTGTGTGTAAAAATCTATATGCATTGTTTTTTCTTTTCTCTCTCTCTGTGTACAAATCTACATGCATTGTTTTTTCTTTTCTCTCTCTCTGTGTACAAATCTACATGCATTGTTTTTTCTTTTCTCTCTCTCTGTGTACAAATCTACATGCATTGTTTTTTTCTTTTCTTTCTCCCTCTCTCTTTCTCTGTGTGTGTGTGTGTGTACAAATCTACATGCATTGTTCTTTTCTTTTCTTTCTTTCTCTCTCTCTCTGTGTGTGTACAAATCTACATGCATTTTTTTTTCTTTTCTTTCTCTCTCTCTGTGTGTGTGTGTGTGTGTGTACAAATCTACATGCATTGTTTTTTTTCTTTTCTTCCTTTCTCTCTCTCTCTCTCTGTCTGTCTTTTCCAGGGCTTAACTGCGCTGGGATGACACTTTCAAGTAGAAAGAGAGGATCAGAGAAGAGAGGGAAATCACAGCGCCAAAACTTCCACTGCAGTGGAAACCAGGCTTGAACATACAACCTGATCTTAGAGATTAAAAATTAGGAGTATGACCATAATTGTACACAAATATGACACTGACACATCCAGTGATCATGTCAGACTAAGCAGGGATATAGATACCTCTAAATAATCACATTTTTGCTTGCTTGATTTTCTGTTATATGCTTTCTTTGGGACACAAAAAGCAGTATAATTTTATTAAGTTTTTCTCCAAGTGCTCTTATAATGGTGAAAAGTAGAAATGAATAATTTATCAATTTAAGAATGATAATGCATGCAAACAAAAAGTAAAATTAAGTAGTTGTAACAAGTTCTTCTGGCCTAAATGTAGTTTTCATTTTCTCTGTTTTTATTTTTTAAATATATTTTATTGATTTATTTTTATTGTTGTTGCTATTGATGCTGTTGCATAGGACAGAGAGAGAGAGATGGAGAAAGGAGAGGAAGACAGAGGGGGAAAGAAAGATAGACACCTGCAGACCTGCTTCACCGCTTGTGAAGCGACTCCCCTGCAAATGGGGAGCCGGGGGCTCGAACCGGGATCCTTATGCAGGTCCTTGTGCTTTACGCCATGTGTGGTTAACCCGCTGCACTACTGCCCGACTCCCTCTTCTGTTTTTATTTACATGTGTTAGTTTACTAGTTCTGAACCTCTTTTTAAAAAACATTTTTATTGTGTTTTGTAGAGACAGAAATTGACAGGGAGGGGCAGATGAAGAGGGAGGGAGGTAGAGAGAGAGAGAGAGAGAGAGAGAGAGACCACCCAGCCTCCCAGTCTTTTTTATTTATTCATAAAATAAAAAGATCAACAAAGATGAGAGGAGTACAATTCCACACAACTCCCACCACCAGAGTTCTTTATCCCATCCCCATCCATTGAAAACTTTCCTGTTCTTTATTTCTCGGGGAGCATGGACCCAGGATCTTCACTGGGGTGCAGCAAGTGGAAGGTCTGGCTTCTGTAATTGCTTCTCTGCTGTACCTGGGCATTGGCAGGTGGAGCTATACTCCCAGCCTGTCTGTCTTTCCCTAGTTGGGTAGGGCTCTGGAGAAGTGGGGTTCCAGGACACAATGATGAGATCATCTGCCCAGGGAAGTCAGGTTAGCCTCCCAGCTTTTAATGTTCTATAGTTAAACTACTATAGTAGTTTAGAATAGTGAGTATATTTTTAGAATAGTGAGTAGCAGACAGTGGTTTTCTATCTTCTCCTATCTGACCCCTTAGTTGTCAAATATGTGTACCTGCAAACAGAGATTTGAGGGCTTAAAGGAAACTTGATTGACAATGAAACTGATGTTAAATTTCTACTGATTGCTTCACCTGCATTTTACACATAAGACTGTGACATATTCTTTTCAAAACTGTAGAGTTGACTCCCATAGGACAGTTTTGCCTGTGAGTTTTGTGAAGTTGTATGAAAATTGGTCTTGATGGATAAGGCTTGTTTTTTAAATATACATCCCAAACTCATTTTTTCCTTATATTGTACATAGTTATTCTTAGCTAAAGGACAAATACTTAAATGACAGTAATTCAATGCCTATTCCATGTAAATTTCAGTTATTTTTTACGCTAAGAAGCTGAATTAATTATCAAAAATGCTTTATATCAGTTTATTTTGGTTGACTTGCAGTGTACTTAACTTTAAATTTGTGAATATGAGAGACTGTGAAATGTTCAATAATTATATCATGCCTATTTCCCTTTCCTTGAGTCTCTGTAAAAATGTCTTCCCATGTTTTCAACATTCTTCATAATGTTCATATTTTATCTTTAAAGGCTGCACACATGACAAAATATTGACAGTGTTTAATGAATGAGAAATTGTGCTTTTTTGTGTTTTTTTTTAATTTCATCAAATCTTTATTTTTAATTTTTTTAATTTACTATTATCTTTATTTATTGGATAGAGACAGACAGAAATCAAGAGGGAGGGGGTGATAAGAGAGGGAGAGAGACAGAGAGACACCTGCAGGCCCGCTTCACCACTTGTAAAGCTTTCCTCCTGCAGATGGGGGCCGAGGGCTTGAACCTGGGCCCTTGCGCATTGTAATACACACGCTCAACCAGGTGTGCCACCACCCAACCCCTTAGAAATTGTGTTTTAAGGCCTTAAAAAGTTGTACTGGTTTTAAAATAATAGGTTTTTTGAAAGTTCTGAGTCCTTTTATTGTATTTCATATTTTTCTTTGAATAAAATATGTTATGAAACCTTTTCACTTTCCCTTCATTTTAGGCCCATTTTCCTCTTATGCTTCTCTTAGTCTTTCTTTACTTTTTCCTTTATTTTAGCTCACATACTCATCTGAATCTATTTCCCTTAGAGTCACTTCCCCCAGTACTTCTGCCTTGTCTTTTACTTCCTTTATCCAGAAACTTACCATGATCCTTCTTGCCTCTGGGTCTTTCATTATTTATTTCCATTGGAATTTACTTCTATAAATGTTTTAAGTATCTTTGTCAGGCATTTTGGTTAGCACTGAAGATTCCAGGTGAATAGGTTATGCTTGCTGGAAACTTACAAGGGACCTACAATAGGGATAACAGACCTATAGATATCAAAGTGCTGAAAAAAATTTCTTTCACCTTTCTTTCGTCACTTGTTCTCATCCTCCTTTCCCTTACTTCCCCTTCCTCCATTTTTCTTCCTGTCTCCCTTTTATTTTGTTGTCACCAGAATTCTTCTGATCAAAACCAACTTTTTTTTTCCAGCTAGAACAAGTAGGTCAGAGACAGAAGGAGATAGGGAAAGATACCACAATTGCTTGTAACAAAGTAAGCACACTATCCAAATCAGCTAATTTGTCAGCCTGAGATATTTTTCTCTTATGTAGTATAGGAGAATAGGTAACAGGTTCACATTGCCCAGCAAGTCTAGTAATTTTTATTACTTCCCCCAGGACTGAATATTCTATCATCTTTCTCTTAGATTATTGCACTACTTTTCTAGCCGGTTTTCTTAATTATACTCATGATTACTCCCCTCCAAGCCATCGATAATTTCCACATGGGGGAGTTTTCCCGCAAAACCAATTCAGTTCCATTACACTGCTCCCTAGTCAAAGCCATCCAATAACTTCCCACTGAATTTAGAATAAAGGTCAGAGTGCTTACTGTACTTTTGAAATGTCCATGCAAATTAATTGCTACCCAATGATCAGATCTCACCTGAAGCACCTCCCTCATACACACACACACACACACACACACACACACACACACACACCTATAAGGACTCGCATCACTATCTTCAGTGATATATTTTGAACAGACTAGTCATGCTTTGCAATACAACCTTTGTATTCGCTGTTCCTTCTGTTGAGAATTCTTTTCATTTAAGTACCCATGTGCTTTAGTCCAAATTGTTCTTTAGCTCACTGCTTATTTGTAATGTTATCAATAATCCTCCCCATCTCCTCCCTTCAGCCTGAAACTTCCTGCTGTAATTGTCTCAGTAACTCCCATACTATAGTGTATTTTTAAATAAACAATAACATGCTATTTTATTTGATTGTGTTGCCTCAGTAGTGAGCCTAGAAACTGATGCAAATGCGATACTAACTGCTTTGTGTTTTCTCAGTGTGGATTTTATTCTTTTAAAAAATATTTATTTATTTATTCCTTTTTGTTGCCCTTGTTTTTTATTGTTGTAGTTATTATTGTTGTCGTCGTTGCTGAATAGGACAGAGAGAAATGAAGAGATGAGGGAAAGACAGACACCTGCAGACCTGCTTCACCTTGTGTGAAGGGATTCCCCTGCAGGCGGAGAACTTGGGGCCAGAACCGGGCTCCGTAACACGGGTCCTTTTACTTTGCGCCACGTGCGCTTAATCCGCTGCGCTAACGCCCGACTCCCGGATTTTATTCTTTATTTTAAGGGAAGAGCTATTCATAGAGCTTGCCTAGAGCCATCCACGGTGCCCCTCTGTGTTTGTGCTACAACTCAAACCCAGGACGACAACAAGGCACATGTTCGTCCGATGAGCCATCACAAGCCTTTGTGATACGTCTTACTATGCCCTTTACCCCCTTGTTAAGCAAAGACTAAACTGATCTCTGTTTCAAAGTTTTTGAGAAGCAGCATTTCCACGGTGGAAACTAATAATGTCGTTGCATTTGCGTTGTATTTATTTTCCACTACCTTTCCGTTTTTCAGGACAAGTCATATTGATATTTTATTTATGATAGTTGTAAAGTGTCCATTTCAACACAGTATTTAGGGTTTTCAAAAGATTTTCTAATTCAGAATTTTTTAAATAAACAAACATATGTATATTTATACAAGTTTTTACCAGTTTTATTGCCACCAGGATTATTGCTGGGGCTTGGTGTCAGCACTATGAGTTTATCACTTTCAGTGACCACCCCCCTTTCTATTTTATTTGATGGAACAGAGAGAAATTAAGAGGAGAGGGAGGAAAGGTAAACATCAGCAGACCTGCTTCATTGCTTATGAAGCTTTCCCCCTGTAAGTGAAGAGCAGGGGTCCTTGTACATGGTAATGTGAGTGCTCACGGGGTCCACCAACCATTTTGCCTCATGAATAAAACAGATTATGAAGCTGCCTGAAATTAGTGGTAACTAACCAACCTGAAAATCTTTTGCTTTTCTTCTATGTCTTTACAATTTTGTCTGTGAAACATTTCCCTGCTATTGCCTCCCATATTTCTTTTTATTAGACTCGCAAACACTATCATAGGTTTACCTGAAACTATTTGCTATGACTCACTGTTAATTTTGGTCTGCAGTCTGTCTCTTTTAATTGATATCAGAACCTTGATATGAATGATATTGTCCTGCCCCCGCCTCTTCTACAGTACACATCCAAGCAACAATATTACAGGCAATAATAGACACTCTTTTTATTATGAGTTATCTACACAAAAAAGGAGCTAAAGTTTTCAAATAACAAAACTACCTATGCATACTTTATGATTGCATGCATTTTTAAATTAAAGAATGATGATAGAGAACAAATGTTAGTTTAAAAATCTGAAATCACTTTTTTTCCACTAGTAAGAAGCATATTCTTATATCATATGGGTAAGATAAGTTAAATCACTAGTTCAAAATCAAGAGATAATTGGAGACATAGTACAACACATCCCATTTGAGCATATTGAACATTTTAACCTGTTTAATGTACTGACCAGAAAGGAAAGCCATTCATAAAAATTTTAGTCTTGCACATTTTAATGAAATTCAAATGATAAAAAGTTATTTAATTTTTTAAAAAATTCTAGTTGTCAAGGAAAATCTTTGTTAAACTGTTTTATCATTATAAATGAAACTGGCATTATATTTTTATGGAAAAAATTAGTATTAAGACCTACTTGTATTATCTAAACTGATCATCCCTTTGGTACCATTTCTTATTTTGTTTTTTTTCTGAGTGACAGTTGATTAATAAGACTGTCATTTCAGAGATACAGTTTCATATCTCCCCTAAAAGAGAGTTCAACTTTCTTCACCCACCAACAAGTTGATGGCACTGTCTTCAGGAATATCTAGTATTAAAAATTAATAGTGAGAGTAACAGGAGATGCCACTTATGGATAACTTGCTATGTATCAAACTCTAGATATTTTGTATGTTTTATCTTAAGTAGTTTCCAAACCTCTATAATGTATATGCTTCTAGCAGGCTTATTAGCTAGTGAAGAATGAAAGCTGGGGGCTGGGTGGTAGCACAGTGAGTTAAGTGCACGTGGCATGAAGCGCAAGGAGTGGCGCAAGGATCCCGGTTTGATCCCCAGGTTATCCACCTGCAGCAGGGTTGCTTCACAAGTGGTGAAACAGGTCTGCAGGTGTCTTTCTCTCCCTCTCTCTGTCTTCCCTTCCTCTCTTGATTTCTCTCTGTCCTATCCAACAACAATAGCAATGACAACAACAAGGGCAACAAAATGGAAAAAAAAACCTCTAGGAGCAGTGGATTTGTATTGCAGGCACTGAGCCCCAGCAACAACCCTGGGGGCAAAAAGAAAGAGAGAGAGAGAGAGAGAGAGAGAGAGAGAGAGAGAGAAGGGAAGAGAAGAGAAGAGAAGAGAAGAAAAGAGAAGAGGAAGGGAGGGAAAAAAGAAAAAGAAGAATGAAAGCTCAGAGGACTGTTACTTGGAGCCAAGGCCACAAAACTGGAAAGTGACTGAGCTGAACTTTGATGTCCTGAGTCTGGCACTCAAATCTATATGTTTAAGCACGACTGTTCAATACTGCCTCAGTGTCTCACTAAAATTTTATCCAAGTGGACAGAATCACAACAGATGAATCCCAGGGTCAAAAACAAAATTTAATATCTAGCTGTTAAGAGTAAACTAAATGAATTTCATCCTTGGAGGGAATTCATCAAAAAAAAAAATACCTATTATTTTCCTTAAAAATGAAAAAGAAAAAAAAGCCAAAGATAATTTGACCTGTTCAGTTATTGCAAAACAAATGGACATTTTGGGCACCTGGAAATAGCTCACCCAATAGATTTTATACTTACCACACACCCTCTTGGGTTTGAGCTCCCAGAGACACGTTCTTTTTGCTTGACAATTATCATATCATATATCATATCATATCATATCATATCATATCATATATATCATATCATTTTCCTTCTTTCTTCCTTCCTTTGTTTCTTTTTAAAAATTTATTTATTGGGAGATTAATGTTTTACATTCGACAGTGAATACAATAATTTGTACATAACATTTCTCAGTTTTCCACATAACAATACAAACCCCACTAGGTCCTCCGTCATCCTTTTTGGACCTGTACTTCGCCCCACCCACCCACCCCAGAGTCTTTTACTTTGATGCAGTATACCCTTTCTCCCTTCCTTCCTTCTTTCCTTCCTCCCTCCCTCCCTCCCTCCCTCCCTCCATTCTTTCTTTCTTCCTTTCTTTCTTTCTTTCTTTCTTTCTTTCTTTCTTTCTTTCTTGCCACTGGAACTCATCACTCAAGGCCAAAATTTCAGGTAGGCAGAGACAGAAATAGAGGCACATAAAGAGGCCTCACCCAGCACCAGTGTTTCCCTCAATGGGGTGAGGGTCAGGCCTAAACCTAGGTTGTGCCCATTGCAAAGGAAGTGCACTAAACAAATCAGCATTTTTATGTGCCAGACAAGATGCTTTTTGTTCAGTATGGAATGCGTGAAATGATGATTGTTTTAGCTTTTTAATTTGTTTCCACTGTTTCCCATATTCATAATTCCATCACTTCAGATGGGTTCTTTTTCACTTAAACTGGCAACAGAGAAAGTGGACACCCCACCAACAGCACTGCTTCATCCTTCCTGAAGTGACTCCTGGTGCTTTGCATGGTGCTTCCATATGGTGCCTGGTGGTCTAAACCTTGGGCATGCTCTAACAGGTTGGAGCACTCATCAATTTCAGGTTTTTTTTTCTGATGAGTACTTGAACTATGACAAGTTTTGATTTGTATTTGTTTCTTAAACTTTCTACGCAGGTTTTTTGCTCACTTTTCCTCTGAGATACCAGTTTCTGAGTAATTTTAGGAAGTCTTTATACAGTGTTTTTTGTTGACCTTAAATGCTGGCTGTTTCTTTTTCTTGTAAGTTGCTGCTGTAGCTTCTGAGAAAAAGAAATTTTAAGGAGAAAAAGGGGTTTATTTGTTACTTGCACTTCTCTTGTACACATGGGAGAGACCCAGATTTTACAGGACACTTTTTTTCAGTTCAGCAACGATTTAGCATAATTGGCAATGTCAATTCCTTTGTATACTTTTCCTTATCCCTAATATGAACTTTAAGTTTTCCTTTCATTGGAATTTCAGGTTTCCTGTTTTATTTTCACAGATAGCTTTAGACAGATATAGTTGTCTTCCCTTATCTCCATCATTGCTTTCCTCTCTTCCTGCTGTCTCAACCTGCTATCAAAACACATGGCCACTGGAAACAGTGGAGTTGTGTAGGCACTTCATCTCATGGATAACGATTAAGAAAAAAAAAAATAGCAAATGAAAGAGAAGAAAGGAAGGTGTAAGAGATTGCAATCATGCTTCATGAAATCATTGAGGCCATTATTTTGTCATCCATCTTTACTTTTTCAGGTTTTCTTTTTTTTTTTTTCTTTTTTTATTTAAGAAAGGATAAATTAACAAAACCATAGGGTAGGAGGGGTACAACTCCACACAATTCCCACCACCCAATCTCCATATCCCACCCCCTCCCCTGATAGCTTTCCCATTCTCCATCCCTCTGGGAGCATGGACCCAGGGTCATTGTGGGTTGCAGAAGGTAGAAGGTCTGGCTTCTGTAATTGCTTCCCTGCTGAACAAGGGCGTTGACTGGTCGGTCCATACTCCCAGTCTGCTTCTCTCTTTCCCTAGTAGGGTGGGTCTCTGGGGAAGCAGAGCTCCAGGACACATTGGTGGGGTCTTCAGTCCAGGGAGGCCTGGCCGGCATCCTGATGACATCTGGAACCTGGTGACTGAAAAGAGAGTTAACATACAAAGCCAAACAAATTGTTGAGCAATCATGGACCCAAAGCTTGGAATAATGGAGAGGAAGTGTTTGGGGGTGGGGGTACTCACTGAAAACTCTAGTGTACTTCTGCTTTCAGGTATATATTTTGCAGTAGTTTACGGATACGTGTGAACATATGCTCTCTCTCACAGAAACTGGTGTATATCTAGGTTTTGGGACTTTGTTAGAAAGTGAACCACCTGGGATGGAATTAGAGTATACTATGAAAGGAAAGGTCTCACCCGAGTAATGAAGCTGAAGGGTTGTCATTCCACACGTGAAGTCTCTGGACACAGTCTGAAGTGAAGCATGTTGAGGTGGCAATCGTTGTGTTGGTTAGGTTGTGATCGGCGGATGCAATATTATTTGATATGGATTGGGAGAGGCATACGGGAAAGTGGGCCCTATCCAGTGGTTCCAGGACTGGGGGAAGTAGACGCTCTGTAGTGGAGATGTGAGATTCCTGCTGTCTTAGGGTTCAAAAAGACAATCAGTAGTTAATGTTATCATCACATTAATTGGTAATTGGGTTAACTTTGAAAAGTACTTTTGTTAGGGTTTGCTGTACAGTACCCAGTATCTTGTATATAGCTGTGCTACTGGTTGCTTCTGATCTACTTGGTCTAGGCTTTTGAGAGAGTCTGCATATCAGTTACACAGCCTGTATATTGAAAAGATTCAGTTTGTGTTTTGAAAAACTTCGAGACATACAATTAATTGTCCCCCTCTCATATTAATTAACTAGTGATGTATATGACTGCATTTTACTAGGAGTGTACATAAACACCATTCCCACCACCAAAAGACTGTGAGCCATCCCTCCCACCCACTCCCACCCCCCACTGTCCCAGGAAGCTGCATGTCTACCCCTCACCACAGGGTTTTTACTTTGGTGCCCTACTTACAATTTGGTCAGGTCCTGCTTTTAGTTTCCCTTTCAGATCTTCTTCCTCAACTTCTGCTGATGAGTGGGATCATCCCATACTCATCTTTATCTTTCTGACTTAGCTCACTTAACATAATTCCTTCTAGCTCTGTCCAAGATGGGTCAGCGAAGGTGGGTTCATTGTTCTTGAGAGCTGCATAGTATTCCATTGTGTATATATACCACAGCTTTCTCAGCCACTCATCTGTTGTTGGGCACCTGGGTTGCTTCCAGGTTTTAGCTATTATGAATTGTGCTTCTATGAACATAGGAGTACACACATCTTTTTGGTTGGGTGTTATGGAGTCCTTGGGGTATAACCCCAGGAGAGGAATTACTGGATCATATGGAAGGTCCATGTCTAGCCTTCTGAGAGTTTTCCAGACTGCTCTCCACAGAGGCTGTACCAACTTACATTCCCACCAGCAATGCAAAAGGGTTCCTCTGTCCCCACAGCCTCTCCAGCATTTGTTGCTGCTATCCTTTGTGATGTATGCCATTCTTATAGGAGTGAGGTGGTATTTTAGTGTTGTCTTAATTTGCATTTCTCTGACAATCAGTGACCTAGAGCAGTTTTTCATATGTCTGTTAGCCTTTTGGATCTCCTCTGAGGTGAATGTTTTGTTCATATCCTCTGCCCATTTTTGGATGGGGTTATTTGCTTTTTTGGTGCTAAGTTTGCTGAGCTCTTTATGTATTTTGGTGATTAGTTTCTTGTCTGATGTATGACATGTGAAGATCTTCTCCCATTCTGTGAGGGGTCTCTTTGTTTGTTTAATAGTTTCTTTGGATGTGCAGAAGCTTTTCAATTTGATGTAGCCCCATTGCTTTGTTTCTGCTTTAGTCTTCCTTGCAATTGGGTTTGATTCATCAAAGATGTCCTTGAGGTGTAGGTGGGAAACTGTTTTACCAATGTTTGTTTTCCTCTAAGTATTTGATTGTTTCTGGTCTGACATCTAGGTCTTTGATCCATTTGGAGTTGATTATTGTTTCTGGTGAGATAAAGTGGTTCAATTTCATTCTTCTTCATGTTACAACCCAATTTTCCCAGCACCATTTATTGAAGAGAGCTTCCTTCTTCCATTTAATCCTTTGGGCCCCCTTATTAAAGATTAGATGTCCATTAGTGTGGGGATTTATTACTGGGCTTTCAATTCTGTTCCACTGGTCTGTGTGCCTATTTTTGTTCCAGTACCATGCTGTTTTGATGATGATGGCCTTATAATATAGTTTAAGGCCTGGGCGTGTGATGCCTCCATTTCTGTTTCTTTTCCTCAAGATGGTTTTGGTAATTCTACGTCTTTCCAGGTTCCAGATAAATGATTGCAGTGTTTGTTCTATTCTCTTAAAGAAGCTTGGTGGAACTTTGATGGGTATTGCATTAAATTTGTATATGGCTCTGGGGAGAATATTCATTTTGATGATATTTATTCTTCCAATCCATGAGCATGGGATATCTTTCCATTTCTTGGCATCAGTTTCTATTTCCTTGAGTAGCGACTCATAGTTTTCAGTATACAAGGCTTTCACTTCTTTGGTCAACTTTATTCTTAGATATTTTATTGATTTTGCTGAAACAGTACGTGGGAGTGATTTCTGGATGTCTTCTTCTTCAGATTTAGTGTTTGCATAAAGAAATGCCACTGATTTTTGTACATTGATTTTGTAGCCTGATACCTTGCTATATGGCCTAATAACTTCCAGTAGTTTTCTGCTGGATTCTTTAGGTTTTTCTATGTATACTATCATATCATCTGCAAATAGTGAGGGCTTGACTTCTTCCCTTCCAATCTGTATTCCTTTGATTCCTTTCTCTTGCCTGATTGCTATGGCAAGAACTTCCAATACTATGTTGAAGAGTAATGGTGACAGTGGACAGCCCTGTCTAGTCCCTGCTCTGAGGGGGAATGCTTTCAACTTTTGTCCATTGAGAATGATGTTGGCTGTAGGTTTGCTATATATAGACTCCACTATCTTGAGGAATTTCCCATCTATTCCCATTTTTTGTAGAGTTTTGAGCATGAATGGGTGTTGGATTTTGTCAAAGGCTTTCTCTGCATCTATTGAGATAATCATGTGGTTTTTGGCTTTGCTTTTATTGATGTGGTGAATGACATTGATTGACTTACGGATGTTGAACCAGCCTTGCATTCCTGGGATGAATCCCACTTGGTCGTGATGAACAATCTTTTTGATATGCTGCTGTATCCAGTTGGCCAAGATATTGTTGAATATTTTGGCATTTATGTTCATCAGAGATATTGGTCTGTAGTTTTCCTTTTTTGGTCTGTCCCTATCAGCTTTTGGTATCAGGATGACGTTGGCTTCATAGAAGATGGAAGGGAGTATTCCTGTTTCTTCAATCTTATGGAAAAGCTTAAGAAGTATGGGTACTAACTGATTCCTGAAAGTTTTGTAGAATTCATTTGTGAAGCCATCTGGTCCAGGACTTTCGTTGTTGGGGAGGTTCTTAATAACGGTTTCAATTTCTTTGTCTGTGATTGGTGCATTTAGATTTTGTAGTTCTTCTTGGTTCAGTTTTGGAAGGGCATATGCTTCTAGGAATTGTTCCATTTCTTCCAGATTCTCTAACTTGGTGGCGTATAGTTCTTTATAGAAGTTTTCCATGATTCTCTGGATTTCTGTGGTGTCAGTTGTGATATCTCCTCTATCGTTTACAATTCTATTAATTTGAGTCTTCTCTCTTTTTTGTTTGGTGAGTCTGGCTAGGGGGGTTGTCAATTTTGTTTAATCTTTCAGAGAACCAACATTTGGCTTCACTGATCTTTTGTATGGTTCTTTTATTTTCGATGTTGTTTATTTCTGCTCTAATTTTAGTGATTTCTGTCCTTCTGGTTGCTTTAGGGTTCCTTTGTTCCTCTTCCTCTAGTTTCCAAATTCTGTGACTTTTAATAATTTTATGTTTATTGTTAAATGTTAGTTTTACTCCACTGTGGTCTGAGAAGATACTTGGGATGATTTCGATGCTCTTGAATTTATTGATGCTGTCTTTGTGGCCTAACATGCGGTCTATCCTTGAGTGTGTGTTATGTGGATTTGAAAAGAAGATGTATTCCAGTTTTTGGGGGTGAAGGACTCTGAAAATGTCCAAGAGGTCTAGTCTGTCAATCTCTTCATTCAATTCTCTTGTATCTTTGTTGGTTCTCTGCTTTGTTGATCTGTCTAAGTGTGAGAGTGGGGTATTGAAGTCTCCCACTATTATTGTATTACTATTGATGTATTTTTGAAATTCTTTCAGTAAGTGCTTGACGTATTCAGATGGTCCCTCACTGGATGCATAGATGTTAATAATTGTTAAGTCTTCTTGGCTGATTGATCCTCTAATCATTATGTAATGTCATTGTCTATCTTTTATTACTTGATGTAATTTACAATCTATTGTGTCTGAGATGAGAATGGCTGTTCCTGCCCTTTTTTGTGGTCCGTTAGCCTGTATGACAGTTTTCCATCCTTTCACTTTTAGTCTGTGTTTATCTCGTTGTGACAGATGGGATTCTTGCAAGCAGCATATGGTTGGGTTATGTTTTCTGATCCATCCCCCCACTCTGTGCCTTTTGATGGGTGAGTTTAAGCCACTGACATTTATTGATATTATGGATTTAATGTATTGTAGTGCCATTGTTGAAAAAAAATTTTTTTTTGTTTGCTCTGATATATTGCCAGTATTATAGTGATGTTCTTGTTTATAAGAGGTCTTTTAGAACCTCTTTCAGGGCCGGTTTGGTGATGGTTGCCTCCTTTAACTGTTGTTTGTCTAAGAAGGTTTTGATCCCTCCATCTAGTTTGAATGAAAGTCTAGCAGGATATATTATCCTTGGTTGAAACCCTTTTTCATTCAGGGCTTGATAGATATCTTGCCATTCTCTTCTGGCTTTTAGAGTTTGAGTGGAGAAGTCTGCAGATAATCTTATGGGTTTTCCCCTGTATGTGACTTTTTGTTTCTCTCTTGCAGCCTTTAGGATCCTTTCTTTATCCTTAGTCCTTCTCATTGTGACTATGATGTGTCTTGCTGTCTTCAGGTCTGGGTTGATTCTGTTTGGAACTCTCTGGGCCTCTTGAATCTTGATGTCCTTTCTGTTATTCAGGTCTGGGAAGTTTTCTTCTATTATTTCCTCTAGAATGTTTGCTTCCCCTTCCTCTCTTTCTTCCTCTGGCAGGCCAATTATGTGAATGTTACTTCTTTTGAGATCATCCCATATGTCTCTGTTGTTGTTTTCAGTGTCTCTCAATCTCTTTTTGAGCTCTTTCACCTCTTTCTTCGTTTTCTCTAACTCATCCTCTGTCTGATTAATTCTGTTTTCTGCTTCTGTTAGTCTGCTTGCCCTTGCCTCAGTTTATTTCTTCATTACAGCTATCTCAGCTTTCAGTTCTCTAATTGCCTCAAGATAATCAGTATTTTCCCTGGGGGTCTCAACTGTTGTTTCCCTAATTCTGCCATTCCTTTCCTCTAGTGTTGTTTTCATTTCGTTTCCAGTTGATGTGGTCAGAGCTCAAGCCACTAGCAGCTTCTCAGTCCCTCTTATTGTTTTTTATTATGTATTCTTGCCACCATGTTAACAACTCAAGGAATATATATATATATATATTTTTTCTACATAGATACTGTGGTACAGAGAACTTTGTTGAAGACATTATTGTACTAACAAAATCTATTAGCTGCATAGGGATTTCATCACTTTAGGCTTACTTTTCAAATAGGATTGACACACAGAGAGGAGGAACACTATGGTACCAAAACCTCCTCCGGTGTTGTGGGCATCATACTTGAACCTAGATCCTTTATATGGCTAAGCAGGCACCATCTCAGGTGAACTACCTTGCAGGCTCCTATTTAATCTCTTAAAGGCATAAAAAGCATCTGAGCTCAGCGTCCTCTCACCTCTCTGTCAACTCTGATGTTACAGGAATCTGTTCATCCTTAACACAGTGGTTTCTAATTAAAGCAAATATATGCATACTTAATATCATGTGTTTATTTTCTTAGGAGGTTGAGAAAGAAATCCATTATCTAGTTGATAGACTTTTTTTTTTTTTTTTTACCAATATTTGTCTGTATTCCATGCCTAAAAATGTCATTAATGCTATAAATATAATCTGGAACTTGCCAGAGTTCTAAATTTTGATTATTCTTTTGAGCATATTCCTAGTGGTAATTTTGAAAAGATAGAGTTATTGAAGGAAATAAAAAATATTAAAATTTCCCCACAAAAGTAAAACTAATTAAAAAGCTATCTAGTCCCTGAATATTGAAAGAATGGGAAAGCTATCAGGGGAGGGGATGGGATATGGAGTTTGGGTGGTGGGAATTGTGTGGAGTTGTACCCCTTCTACCCTATGGTTTTTTTTTTAAATTTATCCTTTCTTAAATAAAAAATAAATTAAAAAAAAAAGAATTGAGCAAAACAAACCTTTTTTAGTCTTATTGTTATGGGCAATATTTTGCTCTTCGTCTTCACTGTTAATCTTTAAAAATGACATTTAAACTCTGAAAATTATATTTAATGTTTAAGCAATAATAAAAAAACAATTTGAACTGTCTAGTCAAATAAAATGTCCAAATTGTAGACTTTGACATGTTTTCTTTTTTAGCTAGACATCACCTAACATCCTTCTAAAAATAGAGACAGCTCTCTCTCTTTGCCCTTCTGCAGCTTAATGCTTGTTTGTCCTGTGACACTGCTATTCTCTGATAATAAGATTTTCTGTGAGAAAATGTCCTCATCTATACTTGAACATAATCTAATTTCTTTTTTTAAAAATAAATGTCTATGGCTTTGACGTACACCAACTGACTTATAAACAAAAGAATCATCCTTTTAATTTCACTTTCTTTGAATTGGTGAATCCAATGTTAAACCCTTCAATAAAATTTTTTTAAAAATCTACCTCTGTGCACCTAGATTTTTTTTTTTTTTAACCCATGTAGTAGAATCTTCCAGAGATGGACTTGGGGAAATAACTTAAAATATTTATCACATGCACATTCATCTTCTCTTTAAATAGATCTAATTGAGAAGTAATTTTTTAGGGGCTGGGTGGTAGCACACCTGGTTGAGTACCCATGCTACAATATGCAAGGACCCAGGTTCAAGCCCCTAGTCCCCACCTGTAGGGGGGAAGCTTTGCAAGTGGTATAGCAGGGATGTATGGTCTCTGTCTGTCTCATTCTCCCTCTACTTCCCCCTTTCCTCTTGATTTCTGACTGTCTATCCAACAAGTAAATAAAGATAATAAAAAAAAATTGAAAAAAGAAAGATAATTTTTCAGGGGCCCGGATGGTGGTGCATCCAGTAAAGCACATATAACTGCCATGCGTGAAGATCTAGGCTCATGCCTCCCCAGCCCCATCTGCAGGGGGGAAGCTTCATCAGTGGTGAAGAAGTGCTGCAGATATTCTCTCTCTCTCCTCTCCTTACTCCCTTCCCCCCTTCTCCATCTCTATTAACATGATTAAAAATGGGGGGTGGGTGGGATATGGCCCTTGGGAGCAACTGATTTGCTGTGCAGGCACTGAACCTTATGATAATCCTAGTAGCACTAAAAACAAACAAGAAAAGTAATCGATAGTGACTTGCTGAAATATATCTGTGTAGATTATAAGGGACATGCCATTCTAAAATGTAGCAGAAAACCACACTTTTGTAAAAACACGCTTTTTCAGTTGACATGCATGCAGAGAGTTTCCTATCACTGCTTCAGGGAGGAATGTCACCTCAATTAACACAGAGGCAGAGGAAAGAGCTTTAGGTTGTGTGACATAGTTAGTGTGCACCTCCAGTTGGTAATTTACCACATTATCCAGAAAAGAACTCTGGGTACTTATTTTTAGAATCTCTGAAGATAGGGATTTTATAGTCTGGTAAAACAGCAGAGCTTAATTTTTTCTCTTTGTTACTGAATATTAAATCAGGATAACTAGATATTTTAGATAGCTCTAAGCAGTGGAGCATACAAACCAGATGTTAAGATTGATTATAATCAAAAGTTTAGACATCCATACCCATTTTGTTTTATTTATATTCTGGAACAGCAGACTGTCTTGCTTTTTTCTTTTTAAAAAAAGTTAATTTAGACCTCAAATTACTTTTTTTTTTTTTTTTTTTTGTACAAAACCTTACTAGGACTAGCTCATGAAGTATTGAATCCATGAGGCAGAAATCTAGTCTAATGGGGGCATGTTACAGTGGAGTAGTAGACCACATGCTTCAGTGTAAGTGGCACTGAACCCCAGGTTCCCCCGAAGTGATCATATGAGACAGACGACCCCCCCCCCCAAATCACTTTGTCTAGACGGTTCTTCCTTGACCTAGTATTATCTCATCTAAGGGAACTGAATTGACTGGGCACAATTTGTTCATTATAAAGCTCCAACAGGTAACTTCACTTGTACTTTTCTAAATATTTGAAAATACCTATTGAATTTTTAAATTTGTTGAAGAACATTATACTTCTCTCTTTCTCACTCTCTCTCTTTTTTTTTTTTAGTTTTGTGAATTTCCTGTGTGACTGCAATACATAACTTACAGTCAGTCCCTACTAAAATTGTGCATGTTAGTTAATAGGTACTAGTAAACTTTTAAAGTTTTTTATTTTTTATTAATTGATTTGCTGAGCCTGATAACAAAACATGAACCATTCCACCATTCTAGGCCACTTTTTCATTCACTACAAGATCGCAGCTTCTTCAGTGCCATGTGGCGCCCTGGCAGAGGCCATGCATGTGGCAAATCATATACTTTACCCAGTGACCTCTGCCTTTGGCACCACTGGGAGCACTTTAAAGGTAACATTCATCCTGATGAGTGGCCTTTGTTTTTGTTTGTTTGTTTGTTTTTATTTTGGCAGCTCCCAGGAATGAACGTAGGGCCCCACGTATCCATTGTGTGGTACCTGTAGGTCTATTTTTTAAAATTTGTTTTCCCTTTTGTTGCCCCTTTATTATTATTGTTGTTATTATTGTTGCTGCCATTGATGTCATTGTTGTTGGATAGGACAGAGAGAAATGGAGAGAGGAGGGGAAGACAGAGGGGGAGAGAAAGATAGACACCTGCAGACCTGTTTCACTACTTGTGAAACGACTCCCCTGCAGATGGGGAGCCGGGCGCTCGAACCGGGGTCCTTATGCTATAATTCTATTTTTTTTTTCCAAGGAGGAATAGGTACTATAACACCACTCTATCATCCATGGGTCTCCCCGCAGAAGCTCGTGTTACCAGACAGCAAACTCAAGGGCCTCATATGTGGCAAAGTACACTACTGGGTGGGCTATCTCCCAAATCCCGATCAGTTTTGCTCTTGTTGTTCTATATTTTCCTTGTAGATGCCTTTACCTTTCTTTTACCTTTGTTATACAGTTTTACTCTAATAAGTCCAAATACTGATTTTTTAAAAAATTACTCTGTGTTCAGTGATTTTTCCTAATTATCAGTGTCATTTATTAATTTTGGACAACTTCTCTGCTGCTATCATTTTCATCATTGACTCACTACTATTACACCTTTTCCCTATGAAAGCCAAAAAAGGCTTTGATGGCCTTCACATTCCATTATGACTTCTCGCAAATTCTGTTTATCATCTTTCCATTACATTCTGTATGTTTCATCCAAATGTTTTATTTGCTAATTCAGCCTTCAGTTGTGGCAAATGTATCACTGTTTAAGCTGCTGCTTAAGTTTCTAATTATAATTATCCAGTTTATTTATTTTGAAAGTCTCAAGATTTCCTGTTAAGTTTTTTTTTTTGTCATTTCCTGCATTTCTGTGAGTGGATTGTGTTTATTATTTTGACTGTTAGTTAATTCTAATAGTATTTATAGTTTTGACCACTCCACCACAATTTATGATTTCTAATTATTTTCTCCCATGGAAGATAACCTCTTTATGCTTTCAGTGATTTTTTTTTCTTTCAGTAATGGTCTTTGTATTTTATGAGTAGGAATCATTTATGTCAAAGTGGATTTTTTAGTAGAGATTTAGTTAGAAGTATTGAGTGATCTACCAGTTACAGGCCAACTTTAAATTAATATTGACCTTCTGAGACAGAGAAATACTCAGTTCCGTGTGAGTGCACACTAGCAATTAGAAACTTCAAAAGAAATATTCCTTAATATGCTACCTGGAACCAAGGAAATCCTATTTTGCTTTAAAGGTTTTATCTAGTGCAAATGCTATAGGGATTAGATTTTGGTAGATGGGATTAGATGTGGAGTCAGACTGTGGTTTCCTTTCTATTTAGGTTACCATATTTGATTCTTTCCCTCTGGCAAACAAAGGATTAGCAGATGCTTTCTGAGCAAACATAAACTCGAGTGCTTGCTTATGTGTATAGACTGCTTATTTTTGCCACCAAAGTTATCACTAGAATTCAGCGTCTGCAAAACTCCAATGTTGCTAGGTTGGTAACCATCTTTGTTATACAGGTTATGAGATAGAAATAGAGGAAAAAGAATGGGAAGAAGACACACAGAGGCTAGATGATTGCAGCATCTCTCCACTGTTCCTGAAGCTTCTCCTCTGAAGATTAGAACCAGGGGCTTGAAATGAGGTCATTTCTTGCACACAGGAACATATATATCTGCTTAGGGAGCTATCACCAGGCCCCAGGATTATTTATCATTATTTTTTTTGCAGAAAAAAATAGCTACCAAACTCAAAAAATATAAATAAATAAACCTGTTTACTCCATCAATCTGATCCAGGGCTCATATATATTCACACTTAGCACAGGAGACTGTGTAAGCTCTGAGTCCTTGCCAGTCTGAGCTTAAAGTCCATGGGCACAGCAGGGAACATTCTGGGCTGCACTCATTTCAGGACCAGTCTTCCTTCAGTGGAAGAGTAGAATGACCCAGCCTCCCTTTGAACTATAGGGCAGTCCCTACCATTGCTGCTTTATAGTGAGGGCAAAGTCCTAAAGAGGCCCACAAGAGGGCTTATGATGATGTTCCTGATGGAAACAACCAGTGATGGAGGAGAGAGGGACCTATTAGAGGTCTAGGCCCATCCTATCAATCCAAAGATTCCCTGACTAGGGCTCCAGGTGATGGGGTGGCCTGATATTGACCAAAATGGTCATCATTAAGTGAGCCAGTTTCTTGCCCTTAAGCAGTTTTTGTAGTCTTTTCTTTATCTGAGGAGCTTAGACTTTCTCCCAGTTGTTAAAGCCTTGAGTGTCCTTTGTTGTATGCAAACTGGTATTAGGTATATGGAGTCAAGATAGGTAGAAAATACACTTAGGATTTTAGTGGGATCTAAGTTAACTTTAAGTGTTATTGTATTTAATTTTTTGATGATTCTAATAAAAATTGTCATATGCACAATAAATAAATAAATAATATATATATGCTGTAGGTAACTTAATATTTGGGGAAAAAAAGTTATTTTTTAGAAATGCTGTAACAATTTAAGCCCAGTGTCAGAATTCAGTCAGTTTACACATTTGAAACATTAAGTGCTTAGGCTAAAGAGATATATTCTCAAAACTGAAATTTAGGCAAAGACAGAGTTCACAGCATGGGTTTTTTTCTCCAGTGTGGTGGGGGCCATGCTAAAACCTGGGTCACAGCACAAGGAAAAGCAGCTACTATCTAAGTGAGCTATCTTGCCTACCTGCTCAGAATTATGATCTCTTAACTTTATAAAGAAAAGCACATTAATAATAAAAAGGGCGGGCTGGGAAAAAGAAAAAAAGAGAAGCATACAAACTTAAAGGTAAAACATGGTAAAACTATATGAAGTAAATGAACCCAAGAAGCAACAAGATCTAGAAACAGAACGTTTTCAATTTACCAATTCACTTTGTGTCTCCATGCAGACACTATCCTCAGTAATAACGGTTGTCCTGACTTCTTATAATAAGGATGACGTTATTCACTGAAGAGAATTTCTCCTTTTAGTGTCTGTCTTCTAATGTACTGCTTAGTCTTACTTCTCTCCTTCAACGTTATGTGGAAAAACAGTCTGTATTAATGTATGTCATTATATATTTATCAACTTTGATGTCATAAACCATACCACTTATTTTTCTTTTTTACAAATAGTAGTTTTTATTTGGCATTCTCACAAATCATTCTATTATAAGTCTTACTAGTTTTTTTTTGTTGTTGTTGACATTATTATAGATTTCTGTTTGGCATGTACATTTCAGTACTATGAAGATAAAGTTTTTCTTTGTTTTCTTCAGTCTTAGGAGACAGACAGCAGGATGTTTTTCAAGTGGCCTTTCTAATTTAGATTTCAACCAGTACTGTCTTGGGTTTCTGCTTATTCTGTGTTCTTGCCAGCCTTTGTCATTGTGTGCCTTTTTATACTTTTGCCAGTTCTTCTGGGTGTCTAGCAGTTGTTATTATAATATTAATTTACATTTTTTCTGATGTCAAGTGATTTTTGTATGTTTAAATTAGTATTTTATAGCCATTTCTGTTTGACCTTTTAAAGTGTCCTATACCAGAAAATGTTTCTATGTATAACTAATTCACTACTTTGCTGGAAATTATTCCAGTCTTTTATCAGGCAGCATTTGATGGCTTCACTTTGCATCTCTTTAGTAACTTAGTTTTTCTTCTATTCAAAGCTGTACTAAAGTACTGGGGAGATAGCATAATAGTTATACAAAAGCTTTTCTTTAAAAAAGAAATTTTTTTGTATTACTTTTATTTATTGGATAGAGATGGCCAGAAATTGAGAGGGATGGAGAATATAGAGAGGGAGAGAGACAAAGAGACACCTGCAGCCCTGTTTCACCACTCCTGAAGGAAGCTTTCCCCCTGCAGATAGGAACCAGGGGCTCAAACCTGGGTTCTTGCGCATTTTAATGTTAGAGTACCTAACAGGGTACGCCACCCCTCAGCCCATACAAAAGCTTTTTATGCCTGAGACTCCCAGCTGCCAGGTTAAGGCCCAACCATCGCCATATGCCAAAGTTGAGCAGTGTGTCCTGGATGGAGGTAACTGCTTTAAATTCTTGTTTTCTAGTGCTCCTTAAGTCAACCTTTAATTTGCCCATCTTGTCTTTGAGCTCCCCCTGCTGTTTTCCATTTAAACTGTATACCTGTTGATTCAGCATAATTAACTTTACAAAGATAGATTCTAAGACCATGAAATATCATAAACATGTGATGTTTATGTATGTAATGTTTATGCATGTTAATGTTTATGTATGTTAATGTTTATGTATGTAATGTTTATGTATGTTTATGTAATGATCTTTGAACATATCTTTGAATATCTAGAAAAACTGCTGATATAAGAGCCAATCAGAAGCAGCAAGGAGATTTTTTAACCTCTTCTAGTAACAATATTATTTCCTATACACCATCCCCCTAAGTTTTTAGTGCAATAATAGTGACATTCCCTTAGGCTAGCTTTTATATGTAACCTAGGCAGCATCCCTCTCTCTCTCTCTTTCTTTCTCTCTCTCTCTCTCTCTCTCCCCCCACCAATGGAAGAGGAGCAGAGAAGGAGGAATAAATAATCAAAATTAAGGAGGTTAGATTTTTGTAACCATTGTAGATGCATATGAACTGTAACCCTAAATTTGAATATTTGAATTAAGTATTTAGACTATGGATCTCTCTCTCTCCCTCTCCCTCTCTCTCTCTTCTCTTCCCTTCCCTTCCCTCTCTTCTCTTCCCCCCCCTTTCACACACACACACACACACACACACACACACACACACACACACACACACACACACACACACAAACACACCAGGTTAGGTGATTATTATGCACATAGCTGAGAGTTCTAGAGAGAACAGAGCAGGTGAGTCCAAAATATCTAAGAAAGCAGAGCAACATGACTGACCTATAGGTTTGATTGGTGTCATTAGCACCTGGACTTTTATTATCAGTTTGCCTAGATGTGGGGCAGGGGAAAAATGGGAAGGGTGAGCCATAAAAGCTGTAAGCAAACAGAAGAAAATGGACGCAGACTTCTAATTATAGAGACTGAAATGTATGTAACCAGAGTTTGAACTACAATGGCATATAACCAATATGTCCTAGGAGAGAAAATTGAGAATTTTGTTAGAAATAAGTTTCTGTTGTTTTAGACACCTATTAAAAATGAATTATATTAGGTGAGGATACTATATTTGCTCTGTTAACCTCTTCTATACCAGAAAGAAGAGTACTGTTTACTTTAAAATACTTAATATAGTTTACTTTTATCTTCCTAACAAATACAAAGATTGTCGCTAAATGTGCACATGTATGTAATTGGTATTTGGTCCATTCATAATATGGAAAACACAACATATCTTTCATAGTGGAAATAATACATCAGTATTGGTATCCAAAGGTTTTCTTTATTACTTTTTCATTGCATGATATCATTATTCATTGATTTAAATTGATTGCTGCTTATATTTATCCATTACTTCATTGCTTTGTTCATTCAACAAGTATATTCATACCCCGAAATATCCTAGATTCATTTTGTCCTTAGACTTAAGGAGTTCATAGTCTTTTGGAAAAAATGAGATATAGAATAATAACATACATAGTGTCTAATCCCTACGAAAGAAATATATGTAATGTCCTGACTTTCTTTCTTTAGACTTTCAGAATTTTTGTAAATAAACACAGTTTATCAGGGTAGATGTTCTGTGATGGTTAAGAGCCCTCAATTCATTATTCCCTTCTATTTTGCCTCCCATTCTATACAGTGTAGTCCCATCCTCCAGTAGTAGGTTTACTTCTATCAAGAAAATAAATTGCATTCTGCTTGAGGTGGGTTAACCAATAGCACAGAGAACAGCATTACTTCACAAGCTCACTGCTAATGTTCTATCCAGGATAAACCAAATTTCAAAATAACATCAAAACAAAAAAGAACACTGGAAACACATTATTTGAAAGATTTTAGGAAGTGAAGAAATAAAACTTCAAGTTAATTGAGATTAGAAATAATACTACCTTTTGAATTACATACTTCTAGACATGAATCATTTACAGACAACTAAGTACTTTAGTTTATATTATGTAGTATTTACATTATTCACAGAATACAGTGGACTGTTGAGCACCACCATTGTATTGTGCACTTTTGTGAGAACCTTTGCTAACAGAGAGAATACTTCCTTTGAGATGAACGTGCTTCCCAGATCTTCATTAGTTGCACTGAGTTACTTCATTGTTTTTTTTTTTGTTTTTTTTTTTGTTTTTTTTTTTTTTTTTACTTGAATGGTTTCTGAAAATCAAATTTTAGCTTTGTCTTTATATCACCAGGAGTGGTCATAAGATGAGTTTGCTGATATGTTTTTAAATTATATATTTATTTTTGGAATAAACAGAGAAGAAATGAGAGGGAATTCAGATATAGAGAGGGAGAAAGAGAATTACCTGCAGGCAAGGGAAACTAGCAGTTATGCAAAGAGACTCATACCTGAAGATACAGAGTTCCAGGGTTAATCCCCATCACCACTGTAAGCCAGAGGTGAGCAGTGGTGAAAGAGAGACAGACAGAGAGAGAGAGAGTGAGAGAGAGAGAGAGAGAGAGAGAGAGAGAAGAATGAATTACCTGCAGAACTATAATAATAGCAATAATAGAATAGTAAAGTGGGAAAAATTACTATATTTACTTGCTTTATACTTTTTCTGGTCTCTTTTCTCCAAATGTATGTATTCTGTCTTACTTGAATGGCAGTTAAACATTAAAACCAGGTCAGGTCAATTCTTTGAAGCAACATATAAAATCTTAGCAAAAAAATTATTTCTCAGTTTCCTGTTAAACATCTACATTCCATTAAAGGAATATAATTTTTCTTTAAAGAGAGTGTGGAGTCAGATGTTGACTTGTCCTTTGCACTAAAATTCCTCCATTTCGGGTTTTAAACACAGGAGCCTATGCTAGAGAACAGCTTTCAGAGAAAAGCACAGGAGTAATTCTTTCATTGTAAGCCTCCAAGTGATAACAAGGTTTGGGGGCACCTCGAGACCTTAAACACCGAGTGATAATTTTTCTAATTTTGGGGGAGGAAAGCAGGTCACTGGTGGGCTGCTTCCTGTTGTTTTATATTAAGAACTTTCTCTGATCTTTTAAAGATAGAAACTAAGACTAGATAATAGTAGTTGAAAAGGTAAGTGCACATTTGGTCATATTTTTCTACTAAAATGTGGAAACTACAAGCACAGTTTTCTCAAAATTTTTAACATAGAGGAATTTAAAGCACCTAGAGAATGAGAGCTATAACTGACCTTTCCTTTCTTCTGTCTCACTTTCTGTAAGAATTGATATGGAGGGGCCGGGTGGTGGCACACCTGGTTGAGCGCACATGCTACAGTGCACAAGGACCCGGGTTCGAGCCCCCAGTCCCCATCTGCAGAGGGAAAGCTTTGCGAGTGGTGAAGGAGGTCTGCAGGTGTCCTTCTGTCTCTTTCCATCTCTAGCTTCCCTCCTCCTCTCAATTTCTGGCTGTCTCTATCCAATAAATAAATAAGTAAATAAATAAATATAATAATAATAAAGAATTGATATGGACTAGGTTTCAAAGTGTTTTCTTGGCTTCATGGATCTGTTATTTCTGACAAATTAGAGTATTGTCTTCCAGAACAGATTCAACAGATGAATTTATATGATAATTTAGCAAGTATTTATTTTTGAGATATGCAGTCCATAATTATTCTAACATAACAATGTCTCAGAAGTTTAGTGACTCTGCAGGTGGGGAGCTCAAATACTATGGAGATAGATAATTCCAGGAAGGTTTGTTTGCATATATAATTAGTAGTACTATAGATTTCACTCATAAGATATGCCCATAGGGGAGTCGGGCGGTAGTGCAGTGGGTTAAGCACACGTGGCGCAAAGCGCAGGAACTGGCGTAAGGAACCCAGTTCAAGCCCCTGGCTCCCTATCTGCAGGGGAGTCGCATCACAGGCGGTGAAGCAGGTCTGCAGGTGTCTATCTTTCTCTCCCCCTCTCTGTCTTTCCCTCCTCTCTCCATTTCTCTCTGTCCTATCCAACAACAAACAACATCAACAACAACAATAATAACCACAAGGCTGCAACAAAAGGGGAAAAAAATGGCCTCCAGGAGCAGTGGATTCATGGTGCAGTCACCAAGCCCCAGCAAAAACCCTGGAGGCAAAAAACAAACAAACAAACAAACAAGCAGAAAAAACACAATGAATGGTCATATAAGAGACTTAGTGATAAAGTGAAGCACTGGCATCAGTGTGACTTAGAGTTTGATCCATGACACTCCATGTGGCATGGCAGGAACAGTCCTCTGGCCTTGCTCTCTCTCTCACAGATGAGTAGATAAACATAAATAGTTTATGTATGTATACATACATACATCTCAAAAAAGCCCTTCTATTTTCTTCTAGAACTTCTTTTTAAATAAAAGATCCCTTGTCGGTAACCCACACTTCTTATATTCGTTCTGGATTATTACCAGTAGTTATTCATAAATAGATTTATCAGTTACCTAAAAGTTAATATTCTGTTTAGTGTATTGTAAAATTACAAGCTGCACAATCCAAGGTGCACAATCCTATTTTTATAGAAGCTACATTTATGCTTATAGTCATGCATATTTAAACTGCAGGGCTTCAAAGTCACCTCTGAAAGGAAGAGGTAAAGAAACACAAAATAGTCTGATTCCATTTGGAGGCATAGACTTATATGTAGAAAATTTCCAGATCATTCTCTCAGGATCATTACCTGTGGGTAAGTAAAGGCAGCAGGATTTTTTTTTTTTTTCCTCCAGGATTATTGCTGGGGCTCCGTGCCTGCACCACAAACCCACTGCTCCTAGAGGCTATTTTTCCCCCTTTTGTTGCCCTTGTTTTATCATTGTTGTGGTTATTATAGTTGTTATTGATGCCACTGCTGTTGGATAGGACAGAGAGAGGAGGGGAAGAGAGGAGGAGAGAAAGGTAGACACCTGCAGACCTGCTTCGCTGCTTATGAAGCTTCCCCCCCCTGCAGGTGGGAAACTAGGGGCTTGAACCCAGATTCTTGGGCGGGTCATTGCATTTTGTAGTATGTGCACTTAACCAGCTTTGCATAGTACCCATAATAGTTTTCTTTTTGTTTTTTAAATCATTACTGACGTAGTGTTGACATGCTTCACTGGAAAGTTACTGCTTGATGGGGTGAGTGAATTGATGTGGTGTAAAGTGATGATGTATCCTCCTGCCGCCCCCTTCATAGACTTGGTAGTCTAGAAGGAAATTATATTTGAAAAGTAATTATGTTTTGTTAGTCATTTTATATATGATAATTGTCTTAAATTTCCGCTCAGTCCCTCCTGGAGAAGCGATTTTTTCAATTATCATCACATTTATTTGTTCATTTTTTTCTTTGAAAATACAATGAGAATTAGAAAGATAGTATAATGGTCATGCAAAAGACTTTCATGTCTGAGGTCCCAGGTTCAATCTCTAACACCACCATCTGCCAGAGGAGAATCCTACTCTGGTCTTTCTCACTGTATCTATCATTAAAATAAAATTTAAAAAATATTTGAAATATAACACAGTGTCATATAATGAAATAGTTAAAATGTATAAAGAGTCCAAAAATATATATATAAAATCACATAATTGCCCATTGCCCAAAAGTAATGTTAACCATCTCACCATAAGACAGATTTGATTCTTTTTTGATAATTTTATAATAAACTATTTAGATATACTTGCAATACCTTTTATCCCCTAAATGTTCAAAATGAGGAAAGGTACTCCCAGGAGGAGATGAAACCGCTCTCAATCCACTTGAATACTAAGGTATGCCAAGAGTGTATCTTGAATGAATTTTAGTGTAATGAATTTTAAATCTCATGTTCTTTCTCTTTGCTATATAACTGTTCTCTGTATCCCCTCACTGAAACACAGTCCCAGTGGAGATTTATCTATAGAGCTTCCTTCTTGTTATTCTAGTTGAATCCTTTATTTGATTTTTTAAAATTAATTACTGAGGAGGTAAGGAGAGAGAGGAAAGACAGTTTCATATTGGCACTTGGGGGTGTGGGGGATCAAACCCCACATCTCATCTTGAGAGTCCAACACTTTATCCATCGTGCTACCTTTCAGGCCAAATTTTTATTTTCATGGTACCTTGTCAGTTGTGACTATATCTTGGCAAAAAATAAAATATTATATATTTACCTGTTCAATTATTTTCTGTACCGTGTCAAAAGTCCAAGACAATCTGGATATAATAGCTTTACTTTCTTCAATGTTATCAGAAATTGCAGTGTTAAATGCACAGTCATATAAAAATATAAAGGGGTTGGATAGTGGTATACCCAGCTAAGTGTACATATTACAGTGCACAAGGCCCTGGGTTCATTTCCCTGGTCTCTAGCTGCAGGAGGAAAGCTTCCCAAGTGGTGAAGCAGTGCTGCACGTGTCTCTCTTCCTCTCTAACTCTCTTCCCTATTGATTTCTTTCTGTATCTATCTAATGAATAAATAACATTTAAAAAGAAGTGAAAATAAGAAGTACACAAATGAGAAAATAGAGTGTAGAAAGAAATCGATACTGCATGTCTATGTAGTGTGAATTATGTGATGAACATATATTTTATTACTATAATTATTTTAAGTTAGAAACACTTGGGCCGGTTTTATTTCCCTTCACATTTTTATTTACCCATATCATCATCTTTAAAGAGTGAAATTATAGCATGCGCTTCAGAATAATCGTTTAAGCTGAGATGATGCATATCTAAGCATTTGACTGAGCAGCACAAAGAAGGTAGTGACGTGTCTTTGTTATGGTCATTCCAGAATGAAATTCTTGTATGAGTAGGAACAGGGACAAAAAGGAGCTAATATATTTTGACTATTTTATTTGACTAACTTCAATAACATGCTATTTGAAAAATAAGTTGTCACATGGGATCATATTTTACTCCACAATTGACTTATGAAAGATTGAAAAAGGGATCTAGAAAGTTGAGTAGCAGGTATAGCACAAACCTTGCCATGTGCATGGGTCAGAGCTGTGACACCACACAGGAGTGCTATAGCCTAGGAGAGATCTGGTGCTGTGGTCTCTCTTTATTTACATTATATGTTAAACAATATGTGTTATATGACATATACCCATCATAGTGGTTTTAAATATATATATATATATATATTAATAATATATTTATTTATTAATGAAAAAGGATAGGAGGAGAGAGAGAAAGAACCAGACATCACTCTGGTACATGTGTTGTCGGGGATTGAACTCTGGACCTCAAGCTTGAAAAGCCAATGCTTTATTCACTGCGCCACCTGCTGGACCACAGTGGTTATAATTCTTCATACGTATGTATGTATGTATGTGTGTGTGTGTATGAAATAACATAACAGAAGGAAAAAACTAACCTGGAAATAGTGAAAACACATTTGTGAAACAACAGGCCATAAGTCAGAGAGAAAGAGAGACAGAGAGAGAGAGAGAGCGAGAGAGAGAGAGATAAAGATAGGAACTTACCGTAATTGTGAGAACAGATCATTTCTTTGGGTATTTGAAAATCCAAATTTTATTATTTTATTTTATTATTATTATTTTTTAATAATTTTTTAAAATATTTATTTTATTTATTCCCTTTTGTTGCCCTTATTGTTTTATTGTTGTAGTTATTATTGTTGTCATTATTGTTGTTGGATAGGACAGAGAGAAATGGAGAGAGGAGGGGAAGACAGAGAGGGGGAGAGAAAGATAGACACCTGCAGACCTGCTTCACCGCTTGTGAAGCGACTCCCCTGCAGGTGGGGAGCCAGGGCTTGAACCGTGATCCTTATACTGGTCCTTGTGCTTTGCGCCACCTGCGCTTAACCCGCTGCGCTACAGCCCGACTCCCCCAAATTTTATTAAGGCAGTACTGCCATTACACTTTTATTATCTCGAAGGAAAAAATAGGGTTTTTATTAAGCACATAGTTTTAAAAAGTTGAAGTCTTTGGTACTATTGTCCTTATCACATATGTAGGGAAACAATCACATGGGAAAAGAAGTGTCAGTAAGTTACTAAAATATGATGAAATAAGGAGAAAAATTAAAATTGTATGATGTTGTTGAGTCTCTCAAGACTCAGCCTTGATCCATTTTTTATTTTAAGATACTTTTAGTGAGTCATTATAAGGGGCTACTACAGAGGTAGAAAAAAGGAGGTAAGAATTTACCCCCACTCTATGGGATCTAACTAATTAGAGTTTGAGACTATTGAAGCAATGAAGAAAAGAAAATTAAAACTTCTTATACCTGTTTTCATAATAACAGCAACTACCTGAAATTTTTTCATTGCAATAACTCTGTATTTTTCACTTCCCATTTTAAACATTGTGTGTAATTTCCCCCAGAGATAGGGATCACTAATAAACAGTGTAATTCCATTTATCAACTGAAAGCACATTTAATTGAAGAATAGTTCTGACATCTCTTGGGAGTTTCTAATTAATACTTTCTATAGACTTGTGTTTTTGCAAGAAACAAAAATCACCTAAAACTCAGGAGGAGAAAGGTATCACAGAGTGAGGAGTGACAGTAGCGCTTATTAATATTAAAATAAAGAAACAGACTTGGATTTGAAGGCACCTAAAACTTACTACTGAAATTTCTCATTTTTCTCCTTGTTTGACTCATCTCATTTGGAAAGCACAGATGTTCTCTACCTCTCCTCTCTCCCACTCACCCTTAAGTTTCTCTTACCAGTTGAGCCATCAATCCTAGTACATCCAAAAATATTTTACCGTGGTAAGAATTCAGCTGTTATATTTGAGTACATTTAATGTCTTGAAATCAAGGGTATTCAATTATACTTTGAAGGCTTTTAAGTTTCTTGGGGTGGGAAGACTATCCTAATGGTTATATTTCATTGCAAACTTTAGTATTTTGCCAAATAAAAGTTGTGTTTTACATATTTTAACGTTAAGTAATTGTTTGCTACGCAGTGCATGACTCTGTATGCACACCTTGTTTCTGCCCTTAACCAATTTTATTATAAAACTACAGTGCGTACTGAAGAGAGTTAGGAGACATTTCTGTTGGTATTTCAAATAAATAAGCAATGTAGCGTTCCAGATTTATTTCTGATAGGTTAGTATCAGCATTCCAAATCCTTCAAGATACATGCCTTTCTCTGTTTTCTTTCACTTAGCATAAAGGGTTGTCTAAATCATTTGGTACTGGTTAATTATGAAGATGTGAAGTAGTAGAGGAAATAAAAGCTATAGATTGAGTAGCCTACAAGTCTAAAACTTGTGTCACATATAAATCCACAGTATTTTACCCTGATTGAACCATTACACTTTTTTTTTTATCCTCCTTGATGTTATAAGAGTTGAAATTTTTGGGCCACTGGGAAATGATCTACCAAAACCTGATGGAATAAGAGGGTACTCACCTTCAAGTTTAAGTAATTAAGTTTACAACCCTTCCCATTGAAGGGTACAGTGTGGTTGAAGAGTGTACACATAAATCATTTCTGTTGTGTAGAGGAAAGTTTGAAGTACCATTCCATAGTGCTCCAAAGGGAAAATCTTTTTTTCTTTTTTAAATATTTGTTTATTCCCTTTTGTTGCCCTTGTTGTTTTCTTGTTGTAGTTACTGTTGTTTTTATTGATGTCATCATTGTTGGATAGGACAGAGAGAAATGGAGAGAAGAGGGGAAGGCAGGGAGAGAGATAGATTGACACCTGCAGACCTGCTTCACCGCCTGTGAAGCGACTCCCCTGCAGGTGGGGAGCCCAGGGCTCAAACTGGGATTCTTACACTGGTCGTTGTGCTTTGTGCCACGTGCGCTTAACCACTGTGCTACCGCCCGACTCCCTCTCTGTTTCTTTCTATCTTCTCCTCTCCTCTCAATTTCTGTCTGTCCAAAGGGAAAATCTTGCTAGGGTTCTATCTTTCAAGGCCCTGAACAACATGCTATCCATTGAATAGAGGAGAGGAGTGGAGTAGAAATTAACACCCGTCCCTTGTAAGATACCATTTGATCATACAATGCTACAAGGCAGACATTTTGCCTCATGAGTTGTGAAATTCACCACTGTTCACTTGCTTAGTGGTTGCAATAAGTTTGGAGACTGAGCCTGTTGGTGGCACATCTGGTAAACCACATAGGTACAAAAATCAAGGACTGGGGTTTGAACCCTGGTCCCCAGCTCCAGGGGAGAAGCATTAAGAGTGGTGAAGCAGTGCTACATGTGTTGCCTTTTCTTTTTTATTTTCTTTCTTTCTTTCTTTCTTTCTTTCTTCCTTCCTTCCTTCCTTCCTTCCTTTCTTTCTTTCTCTTTCTTTCTTTCTTTCTTTCTTTCTTTCTTTCTTTCTTTCTTCCTTCCTTCCTTCCTTCCTTCCTTCCTTCCTTCCTTCCTTTCTTTCTCTTCTTCCTTTCTTTCTCTTCCCCCTCCCTCCCTCTCTTTCTTTCTTTTTTTCTTTCTTTCTTTCTTTCTTTCTTTCTTTCTTTCTTTCTTTCTTTCTTTCTTTCTTTCTTTCTTTCTTCCATCACAGTTATTGCTGGGGCTTCATGCTAGCACTGTGGATCCACTGACTCCCTGCGGTCATTTTTTTTCCTTTTTATTTTTATTGGATAGGACAAAAAGATATATAGAGAGAGGAAGGTGAGGTAGAGAGGAATAGAGATAGAGACACCTACAGACTTGCTTCACCACTTCTGATGCTTGCCCACCTACAAGGTGAGGATCCGAGGCTTGATACTGGGTCCTTGCCTGTGATAATATGTGCACGTAGCTGGGTGAGCCATTGCCCAAGCCCCATGTCTCTCTTTCTGTATGTCACTCTATCACCATACTTCTCTCTATCAAAATTTTTTATTTTATTAATTTTTACTTATAAAATAGAAATACTGATAAGACTATAGGATAAGAGGGGTACATTTCCACCCAGTGCCCACCCCCAGAACTCCCTATACAATCCCCTTCCTTGATAGCTTTCCTATTCTTTATCCCTGTGGGAGTATGGACCCGTGATCATTATGGGATGCAGAAGGTGGAAGGTCTGGCTTCTATAATTGCTTCTTCACTGAACACAGGCGTTGACAGGTCGATCCATACTCCCAGCCTGTCTCTCTCTTTCCCTAGTGGGGCCTCCTGGGGAGGCAGGGCTCCAGGATACATTGGTGGAGTCATCTGCCCAGGGAAGTCAGGTTGGCATCATGGTATCTGGAAGCTGATGGCTGAAAAGAGTTAAGGTATAATGAAGAACAAATTGTTGACTAATCATGAACCTAGAGGCAAGAATATTGCAGATAAGGGTTGGGGTCTCCATTTTGGAAAAAGCTAATAGGTCTGTTTTAAGTATATTCTTTACTAGTTTTTGCCTGAGCCTTACATCTAATATGCAGGTGGACTTAGGTTATTGTCTGGGGAGATGGTGTTATAGTTGGAACAAGGACCAGAAAACTGGACCAAGGAAGAGTGTAGCTCCCAAATATGGGGAAAATATATAAATATTGTTAACTGTAAACCCCATTGATTTGAGCTAGGGCCCATATTTAGCACAGAAGAGCCTGTGTAACCTCTGCATCCCTGTAGGTCTGAGCTTACAGTCTGTGGTCACGGCTAGGAACATTCCAGGCTGCACTAATTTCAGGACCCATCTTCCTCACTTAGTAGGTAGAGTATGTTGTCCAATCTCCTTTCAGAGAATGGAGCATTCCCTACCATTGTTGATTCACATAGAGGGCAAGGTCTTATAGGGACCCACAGAGGGGGCCCATTATGTTTTTCCTGATGGAGATGACCAGTGACAGTGATGAGAGGGATTTGTTAGAGGTCTAGGCTGATTATTTCTGTGTAGGAATCCCCAGGACTCCCCGACTAGGGCCTGATAGTGACTAAAGAGTCATCATTAAAGTAGGACAGTCTCTTGCCTTTATTCAGCTTTTGTAGTCCTTAATTTGTCTGACAAAGTTATCTCTGAAGTGATTGAGGGACTTGCAATAGGCGGTATGTTAGGAGGGTACTTAGATCTATCATAATTTTTTTAAAAGTTTAGAGTTAAGTTTGCAAGCTAAAGTTTAAATCATCAGGGTGCTTTCTGTATTAATCTCACTCCTGCCTTTTTTTTTCTTCTCATGTTCTTCCTCTTCCTGACCAATTTTTACAATGTTATCATAGTCTACAGATTCTTAAAGCTGTTTTACACTTCTTCTGTGGAAATGAAAAAAAATGTTTATAATTACTCAGCTAACCCGAAACTTGGATATCTTGATAGCCTCATTTTACCTGTGAGGAAACGGTTGAGTTGAAGTGGCTAGCTGAAAACCACACAGCAAGTTCCTTGTTTTGAGGGAATGCAGCCCTTCTTACGTTTGCATTCAGGTCTGTACTTCATAGACTCGTTTATTTATAATCTTTTAGTAACTGGGTGTGCATGTTCATTTTAATTTATTATTTTTAAGCCATTTCTATTTTACTGCACTTAGTGTTCTCTCTGCTCAAAACCCTCTCCAGCTGCTTTTCATTTCAAGAAACACTACTCTCCTTTTCAAGAATAATTGGAAATACATTGCCATGAAGGGTCCTTTCTAAACCCTCCTCTCTGTCACCAGAACGTTGCTCAGTTCTGGTTTATGGGGGTGTCTGGGGTTGACCCTTGGACCTCATATTCTCAGGCATGAACATCTATTACATATACCACTCTGCTATTTCCCTTGGTCCAGTTCTGAATTTCTTTTTTTATAGATTTTTTAAAAATAGTTTTAAGTTTTTATATATTTATTTTATTTCTTTGCACTTTTGTTGCCCTTGTTTTTTGTTGTTTTTGTAGTTATTGTTGTTGTTGATGTCGTTGTTATTGGATGGGACAGAGAGAAATAGAGAGAGGAGGGGAAGACAGAGGGGGAGAGAAAGGTATATATACCTGCAGACCTGCTTCCCTGCCTGTGAAGCGACTCCCCTGCACATAGGGAGCCAGGGGCTTGAACTGGGATCCTTATTCCAGTCCTTGTGCTTTGTGCTATGTGTGCTTAACCTGCTGTGCTACACTCAACTCCCTCTGAATTTCTTCTATTACTCTCATTTTTCTTCTATCATTATTGGGGTGTTTTTCCCTTGTCTCAATACTATCTAGGATTTTGTTTATTTGACTTAGATTTCATGAACTAAAATCCAATCTTACGATTTTTTTTTTTTTTTTTTGCCTCCAGGTTATTGCTGGGACTTGGTATTTGCACTAGGAATCCACTGCTCCTGGAGGCTATTTATTCCCCCTTTTTTGTCCTTGTTATTTATCGTTGTTGTTATTGCTGTCATTGTTGTTGGATAGGACAGAGAGGAATTGAGAGAGGAGGGGAAGACAGATAACTGCAGACCTGCTTCACTGCCTGTGAAGTGATCCTCCTGCAGGTGGGGAGCTGGGAGCTAGAACCGAGTTCCTTTTGCTGGTCATTGTGCTTTGAGCCATGTGCGTTTAACCCGCTGTGCCATGGTCCATGCCCTCAATCTTAAACTTTTAATTGGTGAATTCACCATGATCCTCACTAGCTCTTTTCCCTTCTTAAATTTCCTGGCAAGTCTTAGATTAAGAATTAAGGAAAAGTATGTTAGCTACTTTTGCAAAATGTTTTATTTAATAAAAGCTAAATCCTCAATGCACATTGTAACCATTTTGTGTTTATTTTTTCACTATAAACGTGATAATTATTAACATGACTTTGTTTTTTGACAATGATATTTATGTTAGATATTTACTGATTTAAGTATTAACAGAAAATATTCTTAGGTACTTTGCATTTTAGAAAGTAAAGAAATATACACTCATTAGTGACTAAAAGCATGGAATCTTTGACTGGACTACCTGACAAAAGCCTCAGCTTCACTTCTTCTAGCGTTTGCCCTTCTTCAGTAGCCAGTCAACAGCATCAGGTTGAAAGCTGTCAGGAGCTGCTTGTTGCTGGCTTTGAAAGTGACTGGGATCCATGTGGATTCAGTCGGCTAGGAAGGATTGTCAGTTTCCCCAATGAATGGGTACTCACGGGATGCACCACGAGAAGGTCGATCCAATGCATCCCTACATACAAGCCATGGGACATTAGACAAGCCCCTTAACTGTAATGGGCCTATCCACATTTCTTCTCCTGTAAAATGAATATAACAACTATTTCTTAAAGATGTTGTGATAATTATCTCTTTTTTAAATAGATGAAAGTTAGTGAAAAACAAAATGATTACAATGATAGTTTTCTTTTTTAAATATTTATTTATTTATTCCCTTTTGTTGCCCTTGTTGTTTTATTGTAGTTATTATTGCTGTTGATGTCATTGTTTTTGGATAGGATAGAGAGAAATGGAGAGAGGAGGGGAAGACAGGTAGACACCTGCAGACCTGCTTCACTGCTTGTGAAGCAACTCCCCTGCAGGTGGGGAGCTGGGGGCTCAAACTGGGATCCTTACGCAGGTCCTTGTGCTTTGTGTCACCTGCACTAATCCTCACTGTGCTACCACCCGACTCCCATATATGAAAGTTTTTATATATTTCTGAAAAGTAGCCATGGAAGGTCATTTGTGACATAAGATAAAGAGGATGGTAGCAAAAAAAAAAATCAAGAAATATGATTTCCTAGGCAATACTGTTTCAAGAATTCCATGTGCATTGCAGAATCCACAACTAAATCATATCCATGAGCTTGCATGAGGTAATTTTTAACAGGGCATTGATTTTCTCATACTTCAGACCCTGGAGTCCAAAAAACTTAGAATATGGTAATATCATAAATTTAAAATAATAGGAAATATTTGATCATTTTCTACAGGATTCCTATGAATCTTTAAAGGCATTCAAATAAGTTTAATTTTGCCAATATCTCAAAGTTGCTTTGATGGTGTTTCAATGAAAATCTCATTTTAAAGAGAACTGGGCTTCATAGAACCCTGGTGAATCAAACAGCAGGCAAAGCAAGTTATATGAATTTGATATGAATTGACATCAGGGAGCAGGGAATGCCCAAGGCAGTCCTGCGTTCTGCCTCTTTGTGCTTTATTTTGACAATAGTGAGAATATGTGAGCATTAATCATTTTCTGACAACATTAGATCTGACCTTATGCAAAATGAAAATATTTAGAACTTTTATCTTATTTGCCTTTGACCAGGGCACTTATTAAATCTGAAAAACTATTCTGCAGTGCAGTTATATAGAACTATACAGTAAATATGTGTATCTATAAAACAAATGTAAAGTGTATAAATGCATAACTAGAAATTATGCATTTCCTTAACTGATTCATTCTTAGGAAGAGGGGTTATTTGATATTGTACAGACAGGCAATATTTAAGCCAGACTTTTGTGTCCAAATATAAATTTTAATTTCCTTGTTGTTTTGTTTTCAACATGCATTGTGCATATATTAGGAGAACCAGATGTCTACGTCTTAATCTTTCATTCTCTTTAATAATTAACAGTGATATACAGTGAAAATAAGCCAGATGGCTGACACACTGCACAAATCATTGAATGAACTCTATAGTCATTCCTTAGTTTCCAGAATACTAATAGATAATAAATATCATCTTTTAAAAAATTTCCCACTAAGTCCTCATCTGCCATCATGTTCCGGGACCTGAACCCCACCCCCACCCTAGTCTTTTACTTTGGTGCAATAAACCAAGCCCTGTCCAAGTCCTACTTTGTTTTCTTATTATTCACCTTCTCTTTTTTATTATAGTGATTTGATACTGATAGACAAGACTATGGGATAAGAGGGGCACAATTCACACAACTCCCACCACCAGAGTTCCATATCCCAACCCCTCCACTGGAAGCTTTCCCATTCTTTATATCTCTGGGAGTATGGACCAGAGATCTTTATGGGGTACAGAAGGTAGGCGTTCTGGTTTCTGTAATTGCTTCTCTGCTGGAAATGGGCATAGACAGGTTGATCCATACCGCTAGCCTCTCTCTACCTTTCCTTAGTGGGTTAGGGCCCTGTGGAGGTGGGGTTTCAGGACACATCAGTGAGGTCTTCTGCCCAAGGAAAGAAGGTTGGCATCATAATAGTATTTTTCAACTTATCTATGAGTGAGGTCATCCTATACTCATCCTTCTCTTTCTGATTTATCTCAGTTAACATCGTTCCAGTGATCTCCATCCAGTATGGAGTGAAAAAGGTGAAGTCACGACTCTTAATAGCTGAGTAGTATTCCATTGTGTACCACAGTTTACTCAGCTACTCATCAGTTGTTGAACACTTGGGTTGCTTCCAGGTTTTGGCTGTTACAAATTGTGCTGTTATGAACAGACATATACACAAATGTTTTTGGATGAGTGTTTATGGTTCCTTAGGATATATCCCCAGGAGAGAATTTGCAGGGTCATGGGGTCTACTTCTAGCCTTGTGAGAGTTCTCCAGACCACTCTCCACAAGGGCTAGAACAATTTACATTCCCACCAGCAGTGCAGGAGGGTTCCTGTGGTCCTCACAACCTCTCCAGCATTTGTTACTGCTCCCTTTCCTGATGTATGACATTCTCACAGGAGTGAAGTGGTATCTCATTATTGTCTTTATTTGGATTTCTCTGACAAACAATGACTTGGAGTATTTTTTTATATGTTTGTTGGCCTTTTGGATCCCTTCTGTGGTAAATATTCTGTTCGTATCCTCTCCCCATTTTTGAATGGGACCATTTGTTTTCTTCTTGTTGAGTTTGGTGACCTCTTTATATATTTTGGTTATTATCTTCTTGTCTCATGTATAGCATGTAAATATCTCACATTCTAAAAGGAGTCTTTTTGTTGGTATTGGTTTTACTGTGCAGAAGCTTTTTAATTTGGTGTTAGTCTCTTTAGTTTATTTTTGTTTTAGTCTTCTTTGTAATTGGATATGTATCGTTGTAGATGCCTTTAAAATTTAGATGGAAAAGACCTCTGCCAATATTTTCCTCTAAGTATCTCATAGTTTCTGGTCTAACATCCAAGTCCTTAATCCATATGGAATTTACTGTTGTGTTTGGTGAAATATAATGGTTCAGTTTCCTTCTTCTGTGTGTTTCAACCCAATTTTCCCAACACCATTTATTGAAAAGACTCTCTTCCCCCCCCCCCCCCCCACTTATTAGTCTGGGCACCTTTGTCAAAGATTAGATGTCCGATGTCCATAGGTGTGGGGACTTACTTCTGGGCTCTCACTACTACTCCACTGGTCAGTTTGTCTATTTATGATCCAGTAGCAAGCAGTTTTGATTACAGTGGCCCTATAATTCAATCTGAGATCTAGGAGTGTGATGCCTCCAATTCTGTTATTTCTTCTCAAGATAGTTGGACAATTCTAGGTCTTTTCTGGTTCCAGAAAAGTATTTGTAACATTTGTTCTATTCTCCTTTAAAAAACAATGACTGGGAGGGAGTCAGGTGGTAGTGTAGCTAGTTAAGTGCAGGTGGCGCAAAGCACAAAGACTAGTGTGAGCCTCGGCTCCCCAACTGCACAGGAGTTGCTTTACAAGTGGTGAAGCAGGTCTGCAGGTGTCTATCTTTCTCTCCCCCTCTGTCTTCCCCTCCTCTCTCCATTTCTCTCTGTCCTATCCAACAATGACAACATCAATAACAACAACAATAACTATAACAATAAAACAACAAGGGCAGCAAATGGGAATAAATAAATATTTTAAAAAATGAGTGGGCTCTTGATGGAGATTACCTTAAATTTGCATATGGTTCTGGGTAGTATATTCATTTTGATGATGTTAATTCTTCCAACCCATGAACGTGGAATATTTTCCCACTTCTTTTTGTCTTTTTCTATTTCATAATTTTCGGTATACAAGCCTCTCACTTCTTTAGTTAGGTTATTCCTAGATATTTTATTGTTTTTGTTGCTGTAGTAAAAGGGTTTGATTTCTGGATTTCTTCTTCCAACTGAATGCTTGCATAGAGAAATGCCACTGACTTTTGTATGTTAATTTTGTAGCCTGTCATCTTACTATTACCTGATAATTTCCAAGAGCTTCTTTCTGGATTCCTTAAGTTTTTCAATGTATACTATCATAGCATCTGCAAATAGTGAGGGTTTCACTTATTTTCTTCCAATCTGTATCCCTTTAATTCCTTACCCCTGCCTGATTGCCATGGCAAGATTTGTTTAATCTTTTAGTTCATCAGTTCAACAAAAATAGTTACTGTGCCTTTTATGAGCTGAGCAGTATGTCAATGTCTAAGTAGGTTAAAAGAAACACATTTCAAGTTATTAACAAAATATAATTTGCTTTTATTTATGTTATCATCAGAATCTAGGCTTCCATAGGAGATTCAAGTTTCTTGTGTTTATTCAATAGCGATTCCAAAGTAGAACTTAGTTTGTCATGGTGGTTGCTTAACTAACCGGTTTACTAGCTTGAGTTTCTTGCATCATGGTGGATATTATTGGTTGTCAAATAGTGGTTATGAGTCATAGTATTATAGAATTTTAGAATGCAGAGAAATTCAGACCTGATGTAATTCACATTTTACAGAAGAGTAAATATGAAGCAAATAACTAAGTGGTTTTACCATTGCCCAGGCAAGTAGTGTCAAAACAGGCTTAAACTTTAGTCTGCTACTCTGTGATCTGATGTCCTTCCTAGTATTCCTGACCTAGAGAAAGGTTTTCACTTAAAAGTGATATTTTGGGAATGTGGTGCAATTATTTGGGTTCGCAGCTGCCACAGACTAAAGATGAGATGAAGGAGGAATAGACAACATCAATGTTAATTTTCTTAACTTATTTGTTCTAGAAGATGATGGGAGTGTGGAGAATAAGAAAAAAAGACCTGGCTCCATAGAGTCTCAATGAAAGCTCTAATGTCTAGGATTTCCTTGATTCACTCAAAGTATAGAGCTCTGTTACAGTAATATTCAATAGTAAGAAAGTAATTTTCAGAATATTATTTTTACAGGACTGGCATGGAAAATAAGACAGCAAGAGAGCACCTCATTGTTTTGATTGCTGTTAAATCTCTGGCCAAAGTAGGTGCTAAATATGTGAATGAAATGAGCCTTTGCTCAGAAGCTTATTTAAAAAGAAATTTTATTGAAAGAATATCAAATAACTTAAGTAGGAAAGCATGCTGAAAAATAATGTCTGTTTTCCCAAGATACCTCATTCTGCATGTTGGTTTCATAAACCTCTCTGCTGATGGATGTCAGTGAGCCAACATGTTATGCATCATGACAGTGTAACTACAGTGCCCATCATGAAAAAAAGAAAATTAGAAATTATTTTGAGAAGCTTGAGCTGGACCTGAATGTGGTTATTGAGTGACAGTGGGAAGTAAAGGGAGTTAAATTGTGACATTAGTAGATAATATCTTCACTAAATCTTAAGTCACTCAGAGAGCATGAGCGAAGAGAGCATCGCCAGTATTATATTACATAACATGAGATGATAGCTTTTCAAAGAGAAATACAAACTTTCTATGTATTTGGGAAATGCTAGTATTAAAAAAAACCCTCTCATTCATTCTGATGACTTTGAAAATATAAAAATATTATGGAAGGGCTTGGGTGGTGTGTCGTACCAATTTAAGAGTACATAAGTACTCTTTAAGAGTATGAAGTACAAGGACCCTTACAAGGATCTTGATTCAAGCCCCTGGCTCCCACCAGGGGGGTTTCTTAACAAGCAGTGAAGCAGGTCTGCAGGTGTCTATATTCCCTTCCCCTCCCAATTTCTCTCTGTCCTATCCAATAAAATGGAAATAAATGGCCACCAGGAGCTGTAAATTTATAGTGTGGGCACTGAATCGCCCAGTGATAACATTGGAGGCAAAAATAAACAAATAAAATTTTAAATAAAAATATTACTGAATAGTTAAGAAAAAAAGAAAACTCATGGTTTTTTGGGTTTCAAAATATTTATGAAAAATCTTGGAGAGTCTCTTCTTAATTAATTCATTATAGACGTGTGATCCAGGAGGTGGCACAGTGGTAAAGCATTGGATTCTCAAGCATGAGGTCCCGAGTTCAATCCCCAGTAGCACATGTACCATAGTGATGTCTGGTTCTTTCTCTCTCCTCCTATCTCCTATCTTTCTCATTAATGAATAAATAATAAATTCATTAGTGTTCACAACTGTAAAACTTTTCAATATTTGTAAGATTTACAACATATGAAAAAGTGAAATCACAATAATGTAACAAAGGTAAGTGGAGAAAATCTTTATAAAAGTTTTTAGTACTGACATATTAAATTAAAATAAGCCAGAAGGAGAAAGACAAGTAAGGGAAGAATATTTGTTATAACTAGTATTTTTTTTAAAGCCACAGAAATACAGAACAAAACATTAACAAAACTTTGGCTGAATGGTCAGCTCTAATGATACCAAAAAATGGGGTCTCTATTGTAGAGGGAGATAATCTGTGAGTTATGTATGTTATGATAACATGAAATTATAACCCCTGTGACAGCAGCAGTCTTGTAAAACATTATCCTCTCAGTAGAAATAAACTAAAAAAATTTAAATGTTCCCATGTTCTGAGAAGAGAGAGGCAAGAAAAAAACCTTGCAGTGAAAATTGAAATTTATTTGCATATCTTTCCTTAAAAAAAAAAACTACATTTACAGGATGTATGTCATGCTGATTGTAATTGAAGGTTTTTTTTTTTTTTTTATCTTTTTGTATGAGTTCAGTATTGCTTTGTTGAAAATTTGGACCAGATAAACTTATAAACTTAACTTTTGTGACACTGTAGACATTTGTCAGTCCTGTCACAGAAAAGGATACTGAGCTGGATCAGTATCAACTGAGATCCTAGCTAAATAATGTAGAATACCTTTTACTTCTTCAATACAGAAAAAAAAAAATATATATATATATATACACACACACACATACATACACACACATATAGACATATGTATACATGCACACATTTTACTGAGACATTATGTTTCACAGTTTTGCTTTTTCTACTTTCATCTTGTTATACACCATCCCCATTGATCATGAGCCCTCACTTTGAAATCTGCTGACAAAAGATAAAATTTCAAAAGAGAAATATGAATAAATGAAAGAATGAAAACTTTAAAAAATATGAAAAAATCCGTTAATTCCTCTCTATTTCCTCTTTGGGCAAATAAAAGGTAACTAGTCTAAAATATAGTTAGTTATTTACCTGAACTTTTTCTACTTAATTGTGACTAGTCAGTAAGGACTATAGGCTTAGCATATTAGTTGTCCAAAAAGTCGCTGTGGTGCCCAGAAATGCTTTAGAATTGTGCCATGTCTGCATTATAAATCCACTACTCCTAGGAGCATGTTATTTTTATTTTTTAGAGACAGTTTTTTTTTTTTTATTTCTAGGGAGATACTAAAAACGGAGGGGCATGGGGAGGGAGACAGAAAGGAAACCGCACATAGCAATATTTCATCACTGTTGAAGTTCCCCCACTGCAGGTGGGGACCAGAGACTTAAATCTGGGTCCTTGCATGTAATGATGTTTTTGCTATACTTGGTGCAACACGTCCTGGTCCTTAAAATCTTATAAGAAATCTACTGATAGATAAAGGTTTTATGTGAAGTCCCTCTTTGCTAGTTAAATATGACTCAGGAGAAGCCTTATTAACTAAAGCAACTAAGTATTTTTCAAGACTTAATATTATGTAGTGAACTTTATGAATTTATTCATTGAAATTTAATGAATATGTCTTTTTTAAAAACAATTTATTTATTTATTTTCCCTGCTGTTGCCCTTGTTTTTTATTGTTGTTGTTGTTATTGATGTCGTTGATAGGGACAGAGAGAAATGGAGAGAGGAAGGGAAGACAGAGAGGGGAAGAGAAAGATAGACACCTGCAGACCTGCTTCACCGCCTTTGAGGTGACCCTCCTGCAGATGGGGAGCCGGGGGCTGGAACCAGGATCCTTACACCTGTTCTTGCTCTTTGTGCCATGTGTGCTTATCCTGCTGCACTACCACTCGGCCCTTATGCTTAGTGTGTTTCCTTCATTTTTAAAAAATTTAGTTATTAATTATTGGATAGAGACAGAGGAAAACTGAAGAGGGAGGGGAGATAAAGAGGGAGAGATACAGAGAGACACCTGCAGCCTTGCTTTACCAATTGTGAAGCTTTCCCCCTATAGGTGGGGATCAGGGGCTTGAACCTGGGTCCTTGCGCACTATAATGTTTGCGCTTAACCAGGTACACCACCATCTGGCCCCGTGTGTTTCCTTCTAATCTTGTTTTTCAGCTTCTGCCTATGAGTGAGATCATCCCATATTCATCTTTCTCTTTCTGGTTTGTCTCACTTAACATGACTCCTTCTATCTCCATCCAAGATGAGGTGAAGATGAATTCACATTTTTAATAGCTGAGTAGTAGTGCATTGTTAAATTCAATACTCTTATTTCCAAATTTAGGTTGGGGCTTTTTAATATACCTGAAAATAGTAGTTTGGCTATTAAACACATTTCTGTGTTTATATAGATTGTTGCCATTTCAAACTGGTGATAATTTTGCAAAAAATTGTAACAACTAAAGGAGAATATGATATGATTATTATTTTTTTTGCCTCCAGAGTTATTATTGGGACTTGGTGCCTGCACTATGAATCTACTCCTGGAAGCTATTTTTCCCCTTTTGTTGACCTTGTTGTTTATCGCTGTTGTTATTATTATTGTTGTTGTCATTGCTGTCATTGTTGGATAGGACAGAGAGAAATCAAGAGAGGAGGAGAGAAAGACACCTACAGACCTGCTTCACCACTTGGAAGGCAACCCCTCCCTGCAGGTGGGGAACTGGAGCTTGAACCTGGCTCTTTAAGCTGGTCCTTGTGCTTTGCACCATGTGCACACAACCTGCTGTGCTACCGCCTGGGTCCCTAAATCTGGGTTTTTTTAATTCTTTATTACTTGAACCTAATCAAATGCATTTCTTTTCATCTCATTAAATCATATACAATTAAACCATCACTGATTTGTTACAATGAATATATTGAGTCTTTTTTCTCACTTCCATGTTTTGAACACTGATAGTCTGATTCTTTTTTTTCCCCGTATGTTATTGTCTCATGAGAGTAAAGTCAAGTACTGCTGCTCAGTCAGTGAATTAGGCAGTATAGAAATATGTATCTTAATCATACTATCAAATAATTTTTCTAAGGCAGAATAAAGATCCTCATTTTAATTTTCTGTATGTTGTTTTTACAGCTGCCTTAAAATAATCACCGCTAATTCTGAATAGAAATGCAAATTCTAAAATTTGATAACTGTGTAATGTTTGTTGTGTTCCTATGCCTGTATTTATAGACTGACAGTCCCATTGTTCTTTGTGTGTGTACTACTATTACCACTGATTATTTTCTATAATTTTTTGAAAGTTGTGAGATTAAAATCAGTTACCTTATGAAGTAAAAGTACTGTACATGTTTAATGCTCTTAAAAAGTGTACTTTACAAACAATATTTGAGTTTTACCTGTTTAAGCAAAGGTGTAGAATATTTTATTTTTAATCAACTACAGAAATATACAAAATATCATTACACCTTTCAAGAAAGTATTGCTGAGTTTAGTTATGCAAAGGGGTACATTTGAACACGTACAGTGGAGCTTTCTTTATCCTATAACACAAAACTTTGTTCAAGGCAAATGGTATTACAAATAATATATCCTTTATACAGAACTGTATCTGTCATCCAAAGATCCTATCTCAGTCAAGTTCTTATCTAAACTTAAAGGAGTTGAGCTTAGGGTAAAAAAATCTAGTGGAGGGTAATTTAAAACACATTCAGGGAAAGATCAAATCTCAGGAAAAAATGATGATTCATGTCCCTTTTTTTCTTGACTGATTTTTAAATTAGAGGTTAATGGTTTACAGTGCAATTATAGATTCATCAGTACAATCATTCACCTCCTCATGTATCATGGAATAGGACCTCAAGGCTCCCTCAACACTTCCTTCCCTCTCCTTTCCCAGAGTCCTTTGCTTGGGAGCAATATATCATACCCAGTCTAAGTTGTCTTTATGATTTCCTTCTCTGTCCTAATTTCCTAACTTCCACCTATAAATGAGATATTTCAATGTTTGCCTTTCTCTTTTTGACTTATTTCATTTAACATATTGTCTTCAAGTTCCATCCAAGATGAAGCAAAGATAACTTCATCATTTTTAATTGTGGAGTAGTATTTCATTGTGTATATATACCGCTGCTTATTAATTCATTCATCTGTCATGGGACATTTGGGTTACTTCCAAGTTTCAGTTACTACAAATTGTGCTACTATAAGCAGAGGTTTACATAGATATCTTCTGATAGGTGTTTTTGTTTCATTAGGGCAAATTCCCGGGGGAGAAATTGATGAGTCATAGGGTACATCATTTCTAGTTTTCTGAGAAATCTTCAGACTATTTTCCACAAAGGTTGGACCAATTTACATTCCCATCAGCAATGCAAAGGTGTCTCTTTTTCCCATAATCCTCTCCAACATTTGTTGTTTCTGTCATTGCTTTCTTTCTTTCTTTTTTTTTTTTTTTCTCCTCCAGGGTTATTGCTGGGCTTGGTGCCTGCACCATGAATCCACCGCTCCTGGAGGCCATTTTTCCCCCTTTTTGTTGCCCTAGTTGTTGCAGCCTTGTTCGGGTTATTACTGCCATTATTGATGATGCTTTGTTGTTGGATAGGACAGAGAGAAATGGAGAGAGGAGGGGAAGACAGAGAGAGAGGGGAGAGAAAGATAGACACCTGCAGACCTGCTTCACCGCCCGTGAAGCGACTCCCCTGCAGGTGGGGAGCCGGGGGGCTCGAACTGGGATCCTTATGCCGGTCCCTGCGCTTTGCGCCATATGCGCTTAACCCACTGCGCCACTGCCCGACCCCCGTTTCTGTCATTTCTGATGTATGGCGTTCTCACAGGTGTAAACTAGTATCTCATTGTTGTCTTTAATTGCATTTCTCTGATAATTAATGACTTAGAGTACTTTCACTTGTGTCTGTTGGCCCTCTGTACCTCAGTGACATTTCTGTCCAAGTTCTCACCCCTTTATTCTAACTGGGTTGTTCCTTATGTTGTTGCTGTTTAGTCAGTTCTTTCTGTATTTGGGTTATTTGTCCTTTATCTGAATTATGTTATATAAAGATCTCCCATGTTGTAAGGTATCCTTGCTTGCATGTTGGTAGTTTTTGCTATGCAAAAACTTCAGTTTGTTGTTCAATTTATTTATTTTTGTTTTTATGCTCTATGCTGTTGGAGTTCAGTCTTTTGTAGACACTTCTGTAGCATGATTGTGAAATTTGATGACAGTGTTTTCTTCTAATATTTTCTAATCAAATTTACATGTCTTTGACACATTTGGAACTGACTTTTGTGTATGGGTGGTATGTGGTTCAATTTCATTAATTTGCATGTTTCAACAAATGTTTCTCAATACCATATTTTGAAGAAATTCTAAGTTTTCCATTTAATGTTTTGGACACCCTTGTCAATAGTTGTCCATAGTTGTGTATATCTGAGCTTTCAATTCTATTCCACTTGTGTCTTAGTTCCAGCACCAGGCAGTTTTTATTATAGTAGATTCTAATACAGGTTGAGATCAGGAATTGTGATTCTTCCTGTCTTGCTGTTTTTTTTTTTTCTCAAGGTTGTTTTGGCTATCTTAGATATTTTCTTGTTCCAGTTACATTTTTCAGTTTTTGTTCTTGTCAGTCATGTCTTTTCAAACATTTATTGAACATATTAAAACCAGTTGCTCTGTGTTTGTGTTGTATGGCCTTGCACATATGTGTAAAGACATGTAACATGTGATTTTTACCACTCCTAGGCCTACTATTATATGTATATATTATATGTATATATTATGGTAACTATTATTATAATAAAACCTAAATATTGAAATTGTAAGTGTATATCTTGATAAATGTCCACAGTATTTGGTCAATCATTATCCAGATTAAAAAAAATTTTTTTTCAAGTTTCTCAGAAACCTTAGATGTCATATTCCATTCACTCTTTGTGGACGTTAGTGGACAATAGGGGCTTAGATGGAGACAGTGAAACACATATCAGTCAACAATCCCAGCACCACCCAAGGCAATTGAAATATGTCCTGACAGTCCGAAATAGCACTGTGTTAAAAATATACACTGTGTAGGAGACTAAGTCAATTTTGTCTTGATCATCTCAGTGGGAGACATCAACAGAATTTAAGGTTAGGGTCAAAAGTGAAAATCCTATGTTCCTTTAAGATATTTCCCCCAAATCATTTGAAGTCAATTCTAATTGACTTCTTTATTCAAACTCAAGTTAGCACACTTTCCTGCTTTGCAAAACTGATTTGTAGATTGAAGAAGCAGACGTATAATGTATTCTGAGGAAGTTGGGGGTCTAATGTCTCCTGGTGAAGCAAGATGACAGTTTGGTGAAGGGTGCTTACTATAATTTGCAGTGTACCTAAATGTAAAGAAGAAAAAAATAATAAGCATGCAGTCACATAGAGTGAACTAAAAAATAAAATGCAATGAGTGGCTTTTAAAAATTAACAGTGAATTATTCTCATGAGTCTTATCTCACCCTAAACCATCTATAATAGAGTATAGCCCTCTTAGTTCACAGTTAAGTGAAATGTGATTTAAGCTGTTTATTAGCATGCCCCTTTCTACATACCTTTAGTATTCTTAGCTAAGGCCACATTTCATAGCAAAATTTATGTGAGCACAGAATTCAGGATATATTCTGGATCTCTAAATTCTAAACAGTTCTATGTGGGAACTGTCAAAGAAACAATTGCTTTGTCATTCCATTTTTTCTATTTCTTTTTTTTTTTTTCAGAAGAACTGAATCCTTCTATCCTATTTGGAGTGACATGTTGAATGATAAAAGATGACAAACTTCTCGGCCATTTTCCTATAATTTCCTTTTCATCCTTATTTTCCATGTATATTGAGAACACTTCTAATAAATTATTTTTATAACAGTATAAAATATTTAGTAACTTTTAAATTTGTGAAACTTTGGTAATTTAAGTGGGGTTAGTATGATAGGCAACAATCTACAGCATTGGTTTTTGGGAAAAAATAGTGTATCATAGATCTGGTTTACAATTCTAATTTTAAAGCATACTAAAGATGAGTTTTGTGAATTGTGTTGGGAGACATATATGACTTTTGAAAACAACTCATGACATGCTTATTTTGCCGGAGAAATTAAATGTCAAGGTGATAGGAAAGGTTATGTTCATACATTTGCTGGAGGTAGGAGATGAACGAAATAGCTGGGAGTACTCTGCAAGTTACTTTATCAGGCAAACTGTTCAAGAACAATGTCAGCAAGTGAAATTGGTCACTCCCTCGAATTACTCATTTCCTTAAAGGCAGTGTTTGACAACAATGCAAATCCTTCTAGGTTAGGAACTGATTTAGATTTGATTTGGGGGTTCTATCCCCTTTCCTGTTTTTATTACAAAATCAACTAGATTGGCTTTCAGTCAAGTCTGATGATGGTATGGCTTTAAACAGTGAGGCTAGCATTAGACACTTCAGTAAACAGGCATATTTATTTTAGATTTGTGTTTGCTTATTATTTGTAGATTTAAAAAGCAGAACCTGAACAAACCATGATAAATGCAAGCCTATTAGTGTGTTTTCATGGTGTGTGAAGTGAAAACAGTATGTTTCTTCTTATTTGGAAAGATCAACCATTCCCTTCTCTTTTCTTATGTTTTTGTAATTTCTCTGCTTTTTATGTACTGTGACTTACCTCTGATACATGTATTCATGTTATAACCCTACACATCATGTGCACTTCAAACCATTTTAACATGTAATAAAGCAAGTTAGAGTTTTTAGTAATTTTTTTCAGAAATTGCAGTGGACTATGTATTGTAAAAATTGTCTTAAGTACAGAATACCTACCTTTGGAAACATGACTATTTTGGTCATAGGTTAGGAGCTTAAATATGTTATGACACCACGTTCAAAATAAAGGAACTTGCTCTATGTGTCACTAGAAAAGGCCACAGAGAATCAAACAACTTGTCACTTTCTATTCTTCAGGCCAATTTAACAGACTTCCTTGTGGGTGATACATATTGCAGCTTCTGTCACTTGTGCAATTGGAAAGGGAATAGAAAGCTAGCAGCATGATTGTAAGTGGTACAGAAGGATTTGGAGCATATTGCAATTGGTTTATGGAAGCTTTTGGAGCTATTTATGCTGCAATGTGACTCTGTGTCAGCTGATATTTCTCCTTTACTCTCTTTCATCTTTACTTTCTTTTAGGATATAGGAAATCTTGTAAAATACATCTTACTGATTTACATCCTTGCCACAAACCCCAAGTCTTCTACAATCTGGCCTATTATGTGCCTTTCTTTGACATAATCTTCATAGTTCTTTCATTTATTTAAGCAACACAAAATGGATATATATATATATATATGCCAAAACAGACACAGAAAACATTTTAAAATGATAATCCAGATTCAGATTCATCTGTAAACATGAGGCACAAAGACTTTTTCTCAGTTGCCTCCAGGATTATCATCGGCACTCTGTGCCTGCACTAAGTAATCACTGTTCCTTTGGCCTTTTCTTTTTTATTTTCATTTATTCATTATTGGATAGAGACAGAGAGAAATTGAGGGAGACAGGGAGATAGAGAGGTAGGGAGAGAGACAGAGAGACACCTGCACATTGCTTTACCACTCGTGAGGCTTTCCCCCTGCAGGTGGGTACCAGGGGCTTGAACCTGTGTCCTTGTGTGCTGTAATATATGCACTCAACCAGGTGCGTCACCACCTGGACCCCTGCCTTTTCTTTTTAGATGTTTTGTTTTGTTTTTTTGTATAGGACAGAGAGAAATTGAGAGAGAAGGGGAAGAGAGGGAGGGAGAGAGAAAGACAGACACCTACAGACCTCCTTCACCACTTGTGAAGTGACCCCCTGCAGGTGGGGAGCTGGGGGCTCATACCAGAATCCTTGTGCAGTTCCTTATGTGCGCTTAACCCAGTCTGCCACTGCCCAGCCCCAAGACATTTTCATTAAAGCTCTAATGAGTATAAATATTATGTCAAGATTTCTAAAGACCTAAATGTTATAAAAGCATTTTATTGGAAAAACAAATCCGTTTATTTTTGATTGTTCAAATAGATTGTTCAATTAATAGTGAGCCAAACAATAATCTCTAAATATTACTTTTAAAAAGTCCACTGAAATTGATGGACTTGAAATTCACACTGAGAAGATTTCATATATATTCTGTAATATTCATAAAAAAACTTTGAATTAATTAATTGATGAAACTATGAATGGGAGTATTTGTTTTGTTACGATATAAACTCTTTACTGCAGAATAGCAAACACAAGCCCTCTATAAGTGGAAATGTAGAATGATTCTTATTATTAAGAGTCAGTGCATTGTAGTATTAGAAAATAACATTGTGGGGACCGAGTGATGGTACACTTGGTTAAGCACTCACATCAGAGAGCACAAAGACCCAGGTTCAATCCCCTGGTCCCCACCTACAGGGGGAAAGCTTCACAAGTGGTGAAGCAGGGCTGCAGGAGTCTCTCTGTTTCTCTCCCTTTCTATCTCCCCCATCCCTCTTGATGTCTGGGTATCTCTATCCAATAAATAAAGACAATACAAAAAATTAAAATAAATAAATTTAAAAAATAACACAACATTGTTGACTCAAGTCAATTAAAAACAATATATGTTCTCAGAGTGTCCCAAGCAGAATTAACCCAGACTTGAAGACACATCATATTTAGAATGAAAAGAAGTAAGGCTAGGGAAGGGATCGTGAATGCTTCAAGAGAAAAACAAAGTCACCTACAGAGGAAAACCCATAAGGTCAGCAGCAAATTTCTCCACACAAAGACTACAGGCCAGAAGAGAATGGCAAGATATATATATATATATATATAGAGAGAGAGAGAGGGAGAGAGAGAGAGAGAGAGAGAGAGAGAGAGAGAGGGCTCCCAATGGGAAAGGCTTTCAACAAGACTACAACTACTGTATCCTGCTAGACTGTCACTCAGACTAGATGGAGGCATAAAACCCTTCTCACATAAGCAACAGCTGAAGGAATCAACTATCACCAAGCCTGCCCTGAAAGAAATTCTGAAAGGTCTCTTATAAACAATCATATTTTATTATAAACATGCCATATATCAGAATACTCTAAATTTTTAGAATAATGGCATTAAAAAATTTTAATTCTATAATATAAATAAATGTCAGTGACCTAAATTTATCCATTAAAAGGCATAGAGTAGGAAGATGGATCACAAAACACAATCCAACCGTATGTTGTCTGCAGGAATCCTACCTAACTCAGTAAGACAAGCATAGACTTGAAGTAAAAGGATGGAAAACTAACATATAAACCTATGGACCACAAAAAAAAGGGCAGGGACAGCTATTTTCAATCTGATAGTATAGACCTTAAAATGAATAAAATTTAAAAAGATAGGGAAGGACTTTACTTAGTGCTCAGAGTATCAGTCAGTCAAGAAGTCTTAAAGATTATTAACATCTATGCACCCAATGAAAGGCCATCTGAATACATTCAGCATTTCTGAAAAGGCTACAGCAATATATTAATAGCAACACAGTAATAGTAGGGGGTTTCAACATCCCTTGGATGTTAGACCAGAAACTATTAAATATTTAGAGGAAAATATTGGCAGAACTCTTTTCCATCTACATTTTCAAAGCACCTTCAATAAAATTAATCCAATTGCAAAAAATGTTGAACAATAGACACAAAGCAGAAATTGGACTGGTGTATTGTACCAAAGTAAAGGACTCTAGGGTAAGAGGGGAGGGTTCAGATCCTGGAACATGATGACAGAGGAGGACCTAGAGGGGGTTGAATTGTTATGTGGAAAACTGAGAAATGTAAACAGAAGTAGATGGCATAATGGTTATGCAAAGTGACTCTTCTTTCTGAGGCTCCGAAGTCTCAGGTTCATGGTGAATTCACCTTCTTTACCCCATCTTGGATGGAGCTCGATGATATCATGTTAAGTGAGATAAGTCAGAAACAAAAGGATGAGTATGAATGATCTCACTCATAGACAGAAGTTAAAAAAAACAAGATCAGAAGGGAAATCTCTAAGGAGAACTTGGACTGGAGTTAGTGTAAGTAAAAGACTCTGGTGTGGGGGAGGGGGGTTTCAGGTCCTGAAACATGATAGCAGAGGAGGACCTAGTGGGGGTTGTATTGGTTTTTTTTTTATTTATTTTTTATTTAAGAAAGGATAAATTACCAAATCCATAGGGTAGGAGGGGTACAACACACAATTACCACCACCCAATCTCCATATCCCATCCCCTCCCCTGATAGCTTTCCCATTCTCTATCCCTCTAGGAGCATGGACCCAGGGTCCTTGTGGGTTGCAGAAGGTGGAAGGTCTGGCTTCTTTAAGCCAGACCTTGTTTCTGCTGAACATGGACGTTGACTGGTCGGTTCATACTCCCAGTCTGCCTCTCTCTTTCCCTAGTCGGGTGGGTCTCTGGGGAAGTGGAGCTCCGGGACACATTGGTGGGGTCTTCAGTCCAGGGAAGCCTGGCCAGCATCCTGATAGCATCTGGAACCTGGTGGCTGAAAAGAGAGTTAACATACAAAGCCAAACAAATTGTTGAGCAATCATGGACCCAAAGCTTGGAATAGTGGAGAGGAAGTGTTGGGGGGGGGGGTACTCACTGCAAACTCTAGTGTACTTCTGCTTTCAAGTATATATTTTGCACTAGTTTATGGATACATGTGAAAATATGCTCTCTCTCTCACAGAACCTGGTGTATATCTAGGTTTTGGGACTTTGTTAGAAAGTGATCCACCTGGAATGGAATTAGAGAATACTATGAAAGGAAAGGTCTCACCTGAGTAATGAAGCTGAAGGGCTGTCATTCCACACCTGAAGTCTCTGGACACAGTCTGAGCTGAAGCATGTTGTTGTGGCAATCGTTGTGTTGATTAGGTTGCGATCGGCTGATGCAATATTATTTGATACTGATTGGGAGAGGCATGAGGGAAAGTGGGCCCTATCCTAAGGTTCCAGGACTGGGGGAAATATAGGCTTTATATTGGAGATGTGAGGTTCCTGCTGTCTTAGGGTTCAAAAAGACAATTGATAGTTAATGTTATCATCACATTATTTGGTAATTGGGTTAACTTTGAAAAGTCCTTTTGTTAGGGTTTGCTGTATAGTACCCAGTATCTAGTATATAGCTGTGCCACTGGTTGCTTTTGATCTACGTGGTCTAGGCTTTTGAGAGAGTCCGCATATCAAATACACAGCCTATATATTAAAAAGTCTCAGTCTTTGTTTTAAAAAACTTCGAGACATACAATTAATTTCCCCCCTCTCATATTAATTAACTAGTGATTTATATGACTACACTTTACTAGGAGTATACATAAACACCATTCCCACCACCAAAATACTGTGTCCTATCCCACACACCCACCCCCACCCCCCACCAGCCCAGGAAGCTACATGTCTACCCCTCACCACAGGGTTTTTACTTTGGTGCCCTAGGGGGTTGTATTGTTATGTGGAAATGTTATGCATGTACAAAATATTATATTTTACTGTTGACTGTAAACCATTAATCTCCAATAAAGAAATTTAAAAATAAAAATATATGCTATTCCAAAGGGTTTTTTTTTCTTTTGTCAGCAGCTTGCTATGGAAGAAAACTTAAGAGACAGAGAAGCAGATGCCCTGTATCTGTCCCAGCTATTTTATTGAATTATCGATCTTTATTAAATTCTGGCATGTCATGGTTCAGTTGCCTCAGGGAATGGTCTCTGACCCTTAACACATAAAAAAGAGACAATTCAAGCTTCTAACATGTGGCTTCTAGACCTCTGTATGTATAATGGTGCCTAACTGGCTACGTAAAATTCACCTGAGGCTGCTTATTTAAAATGGAAATTCCAGTAACTGTGGATGTGATTCAGCAGTATTGTGCAGGACTTGTATGTGCAAGACCTACCACCCCCAGAGGTCAGAGTATCACATGACAGAGCAGTGCTTTGGGCTTTCTCAAAAATTTTACTTATATAAAGAAGACAGGCAGGGAGAGAGGGAGAGAGGGAGGGAGGGAGGGAGATAGAGAGGGATAGAGGGAGAGAGAGAGAGGAAGAAGGAGGAGGAGGAAGAAGAGGAAGAGACACCTGCAGCATTGCCCAACTGCTCATGAAGATTACCCACTATAGGGGCTTGAACCCATATCCCCAAACATGGTGATGTGTATACTCTACCAGTTCAGCTACCAGCTACCAACCTGTCCCACTTTCTCTGTTTAAAACAAATAAAGATTTAAAGCGTAATATGGGGTTGGATTGTGGTGCACCTGGTGGAGCACACAGGTGTTCATATGCAAGGACCTGGTATAAACTCTTGGTTTCCACCTGCAGAAAAAAAATCTTTGAGAATAGTGGAACTGACCTGCAGTTGTCTTTCTTTCCCTCTCTCCTCTTTTGTTTCATTCTGACAAAGATAGGGAGAGAGGAGAGAGGGGAGAGGGGAGAGAGAGAGAGAGGAGAAGAAGAAGGAGGAGGAAGGAAGGACTAAGAAGGGGAAGGAAGAGGAGGAGGGAAGAAGGATGAAGAGGGGGGAGGAGGAGAAGGAGAAGGAGGAGAAGGAGAAGAAGAAGAAGAAGAAGAAAAGGAAGGAAGGAAGGAAGGAAGGAAGGAAGGAAGGAAGGAAGGAAGGAAGGAAGGAAGGAAGAAAGAGGTATCTCCCAGGAATGGTGGAATCATTGTTCAGGCAGAGTCCCAGCTAGAAGTGTGATGCAAAAACAAACAAACAAACAAAAAATGCAAACCATGAAGTGGAATTACCAGCATCTCACTTCCAAAGACATATCCAGTATATCTAGATCAGTCTGCTTATGTCATACTTTTACTTAACAGTCTCATTGATTATGACACATGAGGCATGGGAATCCATGCTTTTTTGTCCCTGTACCTTCTGCATTGGTTTACTAGCCAGCACCAGTGTAGACAGCTCCAGATGTTGCTGCCATTCCCAGATGTGTGTTCTTTTATCATTATAAATGAGACCTCTTCTACTCTTCTCTCAAAAGTCTTCTTTTCCTGGAGATGTTTTCTTTTATTTGACTAAAGAATGTCAAGGATGAAGTAGAAAAAAATTCTGAAGAAGCTGCCCCCCCCCCCTTTGACATTTGATAGCTGACAGAATGAACAAATTTCATCACTCTCGTCCTGAACCTTGTACTCTATTCTGGAGCTGTCACTCACTAGAGCTGTGCCACACACGTTTTTAAATTCCCTCTATATAGGTTTCTCTGTAGTTAATCTTCTCTGAAAGACCATCATACCTACAAGCAGCAAACACATTGATAGAATCCACAGGGGGTTATATTAATGTTTTAAGTGTAGTTTTCCTATATACACACAAAAGTTATTATTTTTGTTGTATGCTGCATCTGATTATGATGTTATTTATATTAAACATGCACAAAATATGCAAACATTGTAATGTTGCATATTAATGAGAATCCATCACCTCACAGCCATGAAGAAAACTGTTAGTGTTTCTTTCATGAAATTGCTGGCGTTTGCTATGTTCTCATCTTGTCTTCTCTCACAAAAGCCACAGGGAGATAGGAAATTATAGCTCTGATTTAAAGAGACAGAAGATCTAGAGTTAAGGTCTCCTGAGTTACAAAAATAAAAAATCACAAGCAGTTAACATAATCATAAAGTTTGAAGAAAGTGGAAAAAAAATGAACTTCCAAGTATGGAGTCTAAAATCATATATGCTATATAGAAAATAGAAGAAAAAAATAATGTGTTTTTACCTATTCATCTCATTAAATAACAAAGAATACCCCTTTGCTCTTTTAACTTTTCGAATAGTGTGCATCTCATATTTGCATTCCTTGGTTGCTTCACAGACTTAATTTGCTGGATGGCTCAGAACCATTTGATTTGTGAGTTGTTTTTGTCTGCACTTAGGACTTTATCAGGTAATCAGGCATACCTACTATAATCCTTTTCTTTCTTTGTTTTGTTTTTTAGGTAAGTACTTTTGGTTTTCTTCTTCCTTGATACTGAAAGAAAATACACCTGCCTGATGTAGAACCAAAGGTTTTAAACACAAAATCTGAAAGGTAAAAATGCTTAAATAATGTGAACAGGAAAGAATAGTGCACTACCTCATGCTGGTAAGAACAATAAGTGGCATTTAAAAACTCCTATTTTCTAAGGAAGGGAGGTAACAAAGAGAAGGTTGGGGTGGGGTTGCAGCCATGAGAGTATACAAGAAATTTTCCTGTGATATTATAGTTGACATTTATTTATTGGGTAGATAAACAGCCATTGGTCCTTTGTTGACTTGCCATAATTTCCAGGTTAGAAATCCTTCATCTAAATTCAGCTCTTAACTTTGCTCTGATAATCCTAAATGGAAACAGACCTATGTAGGGTTAAGGATGTTCATTTGTTGTTGTTGTTGTTGTTGTTGTTGTTGTTAGTCTGCCTTTTTCTAAAGGGAAGTTAAGATAGAAAATGATTTTAGATACTGAATTTTCACTTTTTATATGTATGAGGTTATCTACTATATATTTAAATAATACATATTTTTGAACATATGTATATGTACCTTCCAGAAAAATTCTTAGAAATTTTTATAATAAATGCACACAATCTGAATAATGGGAGCAAAGTGTCAGTTCAAACACAGTGTGTGTAGTATATACGGCACATCTTTGTGTTCTCATTGTATATCTCTGGAATACATATGAAACTGTATATGGCGTAGAGTTGAATTTATAATACTTCACCTCACCTCTATTAGTAGTCATTCTTTACCTGTCTATAAGTTTCAAGATTGTAAAGTATACGCTAACTTGTCACTACTAATGTCAGTATAGATTTTAACAGCAATGCATTTATGTACATAGGATATTTTATCACATGTGAATGAACAGATATATTAATAGAAATGCATTAGCATTTAATATGTTCAAATTTCAAATGCTAAAATATTTTTAAAAGGTGCTAGTGATTCGGTTAGCTTCTCAGCCATGTTCTGCTTCCCTGAATTTTCTAATCGCTTTAACTTAGTTTCTAATCCATGTGCAATGTTGACACCATGTCCTACACAGTCTTTCTCAAATACTCCAACACATGCTTATTTTATTTTATCCTAAAGTCAATCAACTGAGTCCATATGTTAGTTTGCAAGAGCTGTTGTGACAAAGTACTACCAACTGGTGTCTTTCTTTCTCCCTCTCTGTCTTCCCCTCCTTTCTCCATTTCTCTCTGTCCTATCCAACAATGATGACATCAATAACAACAACAATAATAATTACAACAATAAAACAAGGGCAACAAAAGGGAATGAATACATAAATAAATAAACAATTTTAAAAGGCAAAATTTACTTTCAGTTCTTCATTGAAGACAAAATCTTCAAATACAATCCAAGTTATTAGGGGGTTAGAATTTAGGGGAACATAATTCAACACATAACCATTCACCGGCAATATTCTCTTTTTATTAGTTTCTAGTGATACCTTGAAAATTTATTCATGTCTTCCCAAGTTAGAAACACATTTTGGGGGGCTAGAAGGTAACTCACCCAATAGAACACAAACCTTACCATTTCCAAAGTCCTGGGTTTGCACCCCAGTACCACATGGGAGCAATGTGGACAGTACCATATGACTGTATGGATGGTAGAGAGATGCTTTCTCACTCCTGTTTGTTTATCCCTCTCTCTCAAGAGGAAAAGAAAGGAAGGAAAGAAGAAAGAAAGAAAGGAAGGAATGAAATAAATTAATTAATTTAAAAAATAAAAAACATTTAGCTCATCTCTTGAAAATGCATACATTCAACATAAGTGTTATTTTCCTTTAGTCTATATTCAGCTGGAACTTTCTCCAACCCAGTTAAGAGAAGGGATGCCTATTTTCTTGATTGAATCATTCATTCTCTTCTTTCAACAATATTTATGTGCCAGTACCCACTGTATTCCATATTGGATATTGATTTAATAATGATGACCAAAAAAAAAAAAAAAACAGGCAGAAATCCAACTGCCATGGAGAGTTGGACATTAACTAAAAGTTCCAAAATTACATACAAAATTAAAGTTACATAATTATATTATACTTGTAAATATATTTTCACAGAACATAATCTGTGAGTTGATTTTGAAGTTGTATGTGTGCATGTGGTGTGTGTGTGTATGCATGTGGTGTGTGTGTGTGTGTGTGTGTAGTGATAGAGGTGAGAGTGACAGGACTGGTAGTGGTGATAGCGATGAAAAAGGAGAAGCAAGAGGATAAAGTAGTTAAAAGACAAGAATTCAGGAATGTGTGGAAAGTAAGACTATTGAAAGCAGTATGCCTTACCAAAAGAAAAGCTGATGTGTAGAAAACTGAAGAGGGGGTTAGTTTTATATGAGGTTAGAAAAGAGGGCAAAGATCAGCGGAGGCAAAGTCTTGTAGACTGTATTAAGGAGTTTAACTTATTTTGTTTGTTTGTTTTTCTTGTTTATTTTTAAATATTTAGTTATTTTCCCTTTTGTTGCCCTTGTTTTTTTATGATTGTTGTTGTTATTGTTGTCATCATTGTTGGATAGGACAGAGAGAAATGGAGAGAGGAGGGGAAGACAGAGAGGGGGAGAGAAAGATAGACACCTGCAGACCTGTTTTACCGCCTGTGAAGTGACTCCCCTGCAGGTAGGGAGCCAAGGGCTTGAACCTGGATCCTTAGTAGGACCTTGCGCTTAGCACCACCTGCGCTTAACCTGGTGCACTACCGCCCAACTCCCGAGAAGTTTAACTTCTTTTTTTTTTTTTTTTTTTTTCCTCCAGGGTTATTGCTGGGCTCGGTGCCTACACCATGAATCCACCGCTCCTGGAGGCCATTTTTCCCCCTTTTTGTTGCCCTAGTTGTTGCAGCCTCGTTGCGGTTATTATTGCCATTGTTGACGTTGCTTTGTTGTTGGATAGGACAGAGAGAAATGGAGAGAGGAGGGGAAGACAGAGAGAGAGGGGAGAGAAAGATAGACACCTGCAGACCTGCTTCACCGCCCGTGAAGCGACTCCCCTGCAGGTGGGGAGCTGGGGGCTCGAACCGGGATCCTTACGCCGGTCCCTGCGCTTTGCGCCATGTGCGCTTAACCCACTGCGCCACCGCCCGACTCCCCCGAGAAGTTTAACTTCTAAGAACAAAGGGAATCTCAGACAGGTCTTAGTGAGAGGGAATTTAAAGTTCATTAACATATTCCAATTTGTATTTTGAAAAGATGTGTATCATCTTTCAATGCTTTTTCAAAAAGAAAGAAATCCAAATATGTCTATGTATTGCAAACAGTAGTAATTTTCCAATCTGTAGGTACTGGTGAATTAATTTTCCACATGATTCCTGAGTGACCTGAGGACTAAGATCCCAGCACATTCCATTTTTTGATTCAGTGACTCTTAAAAGGGAACAACAATTTATGTTTCTAAGTACAGCTGCTAATCTGACCCAAATAACAAAAGCATCTTCTGGCAACATCTATTTCCTAATTTCATGGAACCTAGTCTATTAATGGAAAATTCAAATGATATAACAATGATCATACTTCTTTTGAAGCACGTTTATTACGAGAAATAAACTCTGGGTCACCTGGTTTTCGTAGAAATCTAAACGAAGGGGGCCAGGCACACCCAATTCAGCACACATAGAAATAAGCTTAAGGACCTGCTAAAGGACCTGCACCCCCCTGCTGCCCCATCTGCAAGGGTGACAAGTTTCTCTCTTCCTTTCTCCCCTTTCCCTCTCAATTTCTGTCTGTCCTATCCAATAAAATGGGAAAAAATGGTCACCAGGATCAGTGGATTCATGGTGCCATCACTGAGTCCCAGCAATAACCCTGGGGACAAAAAAAAAAAAAGAAAGAAAGAAAAGAATAAATGAAAGAAAGGAAGAAAGAAAGAAAAAGTAAAAGAAAACTAAGTGAATATTGATCCATTAAGGCAACAATCGCTTGATGTTTGAAACATCCTATCAATAGGATTAACATTATTATGGTTTTATAAATGATTTATTTATTGTGTGTTTATTTATTTCATGTGGAGGAGAAAGACATAGAGAGTCAGGCCTAGATCAGAGCAGTATAGAGTTCTGGCATATGGTGGTGTTAGGGATTATACTTGGGACATCTAGTGATTCAGGCATGAAAATCTAGTACACTCCCACTCTTTCATCTTCCAAATCTTCAGTCATAGCTTTTATATATTTTTATTATTTTTAATGTAAGGATAGTTTGAGCAAATATTTATTTATTTTAAAATATCTTATTTATTTATTTTTTAAAAAAATATGAATGTATTTTTTAATATTTATTTTATTTATTTATTCCCTTTTGTTTCCCTTGTTTTATTGTTGTAGTTATTATTGTTGTTGTCATTGTTGGATAGGACAGAGAGAAATGGAGAGAGGAGGGGAAGACAGAGAGGAGGAGAGAAAGACACCTGCAGACCTGCTTCACCGCCTGTGAAGCAACTCCCCTGCAGGTGGGGAGCCGGGGTTCGAACCGGGATCCTTATGCCGGTCCTTGTGCTTTGCGCCACCTGCGCTTAACCCGCTGCGCTACAGCCCGACTCCCCAAAATATCTTATTTATTTATTGGCTAGAGTAAGAGAGAACCTGAGAAGGAAGCAGAACACAGAAGAGAGAGAGACAGAGAGAGAACAACTTTAGCACTGTTTCAGTGCTTGTGAAGCTTCCTCCCAGCTTGAATCTGTGTCCTTGCACATGTGAACATGTGTACTCAACTGGGTGGGTGCATCATTTTCTGGACCCTGATCATGGGTTTTAGTCATGAGAAACTTTTTATTTTTTTTAATAGCAAGAAACCTTACTCAGAGATGATGTGCATAGGAATAGAACCTTATTCTCTCTCTCTCTCTCTCTGTCTCTCTCTCACTCACTCATTTGTGATTAATAGTAGGTTACAAGATTATAGGGTTACAGGGAATAGTTCCACATTGTACCCAGCACCAAAGTTCTTTGCCCCTAACCTCCCAACTATAACTGCCATAGTTTTTTGTTTGTTTGTTTTTGTTTTTTGTCTACACTACAAATCCATTGCTTCTGGAGGCCATTTTTCCCATTGTTGTTGTCAGTGTTGGACAGGATAGAGAGAAATTGAGAGAGGAGGGGAAGACAGAGAGACAGAGAAAAAGATACCTGCAGACCTGCTTTTTTTTTTTTGAGGTGACCCCCTGCATGTGAGGAGTCTGTGAGGTGACGCCCAGCAGGTAGGGAGTCTGGGGCTCCAACCAGAATCCTTATGGCATCCTTGCGCTTCTGCACCACATGTGTTTAACCCACTGTGCAACAGCCCGACCACCAGCACCATAAGTCTTAGAGACAGTTCCTTTCTGTGGTTTTAGTCTGTTTTTTTTTTCTTTTCTTTTCCTGCTGTTTGTTTGTTTTAAGCAAGTTCATGTATTTCAGTTCTCTAGATTCCACAGGAATGAAACTATCTGGTAGTTGTTACTTATCCCTTCATTTATTTTACTAAGCATCATCACCTCCAGTGATTTCTTTTCGAAGAAACTTTCTGTTAATCATCATAGATTGCCTTAGTCAGTAAATATCCATAACAAGAGTGCAGGAAATGGGAAGATTCCCATTTGGTACATTGGTGTTCACAACAAAGCTATATGATGTGAATACATCGCCATCCTAACTCAAATTTCAGCTAAGTCCTTCTCAACCCTCCTCCAAAATTTATGTAGTTTAATTACAATACAACATTTTATCCCATTCCTAGTAGCAGACCTCCATGTTTGTCTTGAATCATAGCAATGCCAGATGAATATGCATTAAGTTTAACTGAATCGAATGAGGAGCAAATGAAAGCTAAAACCACTTTAATCATAACAACCACCTACAATAGGTGTCTTTAAGAAACAGTAATAAAAGGAAATTGTGTCTATAGATTGTTAATAAGTAACTGATTCAAAGTGATTTCCTTCTTTACTCAGCCTGCTTCTTTTGCTTCTAAGTATTGCCATTGCCTTACTATGAGGAAGGATGGAATTTCAGACCAAAAAAAAAAAAAATTAGTTCCGTATACTAAAAGTGCGGTTCACTTATCCAAGAACAGCATTGTGTTGTTGGTGGCCTGGGCTTAATGTTTAAGAAGAAAAATGCATCTGCTTAACAATAGATCCTGAACCAACACATACATGTAATGCCTTCGTACTATCTAGAGACAATAGCTCATCTTGCCAGGGTAAATTGTAGGATCAAAGTATACTATACATGTTTTTTGCCAAATGAAATGACTGTGCAGATAATATAAGATAATAAACCCTATGATAATTGAAAAGAGAAATAGAGCTAATTTAGGTTAAGTTATCCCATTTTCACTTTGTAGTGCAGGCACCAAGCCCCAAAGATAACCCTGGAGACAAAAAAAAAATATGTACTTTCAAATCCCAATTTGAAAGTTGTTAAACAGTAGAATTTTTTTTTGTATTGAATTCCAAACAACTATTTTTCCATTAGAACTCCTAGAATAGAGAAGAAATACACTAGACTTAATGTAATCTTGAGTGGATCATTTCATATTGGAAATGATCACCAGTTTCCAGAACAAGTAAGTCTGATTAATACAACCAAATATAAGAAAAATAAAACAAGGATTTAAAGAACTATTCTTAAGAAAACATCAAGAATTTATTTTCTTGAAGCAATAGTTAGTGGAGGCCTACAAAAGTAAAACAATTAGAACATTTTTACTGAACTGAAGAATTCATGCAGATGGCCAATTCAATGGCAAACAAAACAAAATGCAAAGTTCTGTTTGTAAGCTGTTTAGGTTTTTATCAGTTTGCTTTATTCTTAACATCACTGAATTTGGATAAAACATTTTGGCCTAATGGGTAGGCAGAGTGGTCTGGAGAAGAATAAATTCTCATTCTTTCTTTCTATTTCTTTCCTTTTCTTTCTTCTTCTTCCTCCTCCTCCTCCTCCTCCTCTTCTTCTTCTTCTCCTTTTTTTTTGCCAATGCTTTTACCACAGGTGCATATACCTATACTGACTTCACCAGTCCCCAGTGACATTTTTTTTCTTCTTTTTTGTGGTAGAGAATGAAAAGCACAAGGAGAGAGAAGCAGAGAGGTTGACAGAGAAGGAGTGACACTGCTCCATTGTTCATAAGGCTTCCCCCTGTAGGCACTGCTATGTGGTATCCACAAGCTAGAACCTGCTTCATCATAAACAGTAAGGTTTGCACTCTACCTGGTAAGCCACCTGCCAGCCTGGCCCCTAAAGAGCTATTTATCAAACAAGTGATGCAATTCTATACTGGACTTTAAGAAACTCAGTTTTAGAATTTTACCTCAGAGAAATCAAGGGAGTTTTTAAGTCTAATTTTTGTTATATAACTATTCTAATCTTTTATGTAAAAAAAAAAAAACCAACTAAACCCTATAGAAATAGAAGAGTTAGATAAAAGTGCATGTTTGTCATCTTCCTTTCTCTCCCCTGAGGCAGCTAATTCTGAGAGCTTTATATGTATATATAACTTATTTTGGTATGTGTGAGTACATTTAATTTTTTGCTAAAATGGAAATTCACTGCGTGCTTTTCAACACACTTTTTTCCACATAATACTTCTTAGCTATTTATCTATAACAATTTACCTTGCTCTATGAAGTTAAGAATGTAACAAAATAGTATCTATAGTCCTCTGAAAGGTAGAATAAGTGCATGTCTAGGTTTGCCTGAGAAAGCTAATATACTCATCACCCCACCTTGAGAGAAATCGGTTTCATGTTTGGTTGCCACATGGTAGGGCAGAGATCATGTGACACAACAGCAATTAAAATGGGTTAAGGGACAGTTTCTGAATGACTAAGCAAGTGTTGGTGGGAAGAAGTTACACACCTCTTTCCCGCCACTGCATTGTCCCTCTTGCTGTTCCCTTTTCTAGGAAAACTCTTTTATTTTTATTTTATTAGTGACTTAATACTGATATACAAAATTATGAGACAACAGATCCAGATACAGAGTTCTGTATCCCCATTCCCTCCATTGAGAGCTGCAGAAGTTCTCTCAAGGCCACAGCTATGAGTTAACTATTATTTCTATAAATACCTGTCTATACTTATATGTGTTTGCGCATTGTTTTCCCAATGGTCTAGGTTTTTGTTCCTTTCTAAGTTATACCCAAACCTATTATTATTTCTGATTGTCCTTCCTTTTTTCGTCTTCTCTCTCTGTGTCCTGATGGAGTTGACGTTCAAAGCCCTCTGTTCATCTTCCCCCTGTCAATTCCTTGCTGGAAGTATGGGCAAAAAATTCCTTTTGTGGTGTAGAACGTGGGAGTTCTGGCTTCTGTAATTGCTTCTCCACTGGACATGGGCATTGGCAGATCGATTCATACCCCCCAGCCTGTTTCTATCTTTCCTCTAGGTAAACTCTTGAGGGTAATGTTGTGATAGAGTCCAGGCAGCCTTCTTGATTATAAAACTGGTTTGCGTTTAGATTGAAGCTCTTTGGAGAATTTTCTACCATAGTGAGCTGCTGGACCCTGGAGATAGTAGAGCATCTTGGGAAGCCACAGCACCTTCAGCCAGGAAAATGTAGCTACCAATCTCCTGAAAATCTGACTGTGGATGAGAACCCTTGGCATGACAAAAGGGGAAATCTGTCACAAGGGCTCTATTGTACAAACACCCAGTGTGTGCTACTAAGGTCACTTAGGGATAATACCACCATGGTGTTCTTCTGGTTAAATCATTATTCCCAGTTAGGCTTGAATAATAACAAAACTGACATCCTGGCATCACTCCCTGATTTGGTGATCCCTGTTTAATTTTCTAACAGTCGGGTTCTGCGAAACCTTCTTCTAAGTAGTTGGGTGTTGTTTAATCCTGTCATGTAACCCATATGGCAACAAAAAATAATTTATGAAAACAAAATTTTAATTTACATACTTGTCTGATTGTTTAAGAAAATGTGATATAATTTAAAATTTGTCACTTCATGATTTTTTTTAACAGATTACTGCTAATCTGTGGTTTATAGTGGTGCCAGAGATTGAATCTGACATCTCTGAGAGCCTCAGACATGAAGGTCTTTTGTGTAGACCTGTGCACAATTTCCCTAGCCCTGGATTTTTGTTTTATTTACATTCCTTTTCAATTCATAGCTTATGCACTTTTAACCATAGTGTATATATACTTTTGTTCTGTTCTCTTTTCATTTACATTCTATTTTTTCTATACAAAGTCTTCTTTATTTAATTGTTGAATATTATAGTGCAGCTTTAATATTTTTTATTAAAATTAAATTAAAATTTGCTTTCTTATACTGAACTTTGCCTGATTATTGTTCTTAGATTCATGTGTTAGGGAAATTGATGGTTGATTCACATCATAGTGTGTGTGCGGGGGTGTGTGGGTACTGTGGCATTGTACACAATTTTTTTTTCCACAAGTACAATTTTATGGAAAGTATGTTCCTGGCTTCAGTAGATAGTTAGAGGCTGTATTATAGTTTACTAAGAGTCACGGAAAACTAAGTCAACTCTCCTTCCATAGTTAAAAGAGTAAGATTGGTTAAGTTAGTAAATAATAAAAGTTATAACATTAATTAGATTTTGAACTACTAAAACTTAGTAACTTCTTTTGGTGTGATTTAGTATAGGATCATCTGAATAGCCACATTATCAAACTGTCTCTGTTAGACTGAATTTTTGCTATATCTTCAGTTATGTTAAAAATTGTAGTGTCTATCGAAGTACTCCTCATCTTAAAAAAAAATCCACTGTACCAAATACATAGTAACTACTCAATATAATTTTGGAATTTATAAATAAAGAATAACAAAAAAATGTAGTGGTGTTTGGACCCCACTTGGGAGATTTTGATTCTATGCAAGGGTCAGGATAGTATGAGCCCAGCTAAGGTGCAGTCAGTGTTGGAACGACTGGCTTTGAAACCTAAGTAATAAACAGTGTATGAGATAGGTTAGAACTGTTGGAACCATCAAAATTTAGCAAAACAGAACAAAACCAACCACAAAATTGCAAGCACTCAACTCTATCTTACCTGTGCAAGAATATTTTATCTCTGACAAAGATTGCCCACTTTACCCCCAATGAATGCTTTTTAAAGGTTAAGTTAGGATTTTGAAACAACATTGGTTAAACTTTAACACAATTTTGCCTTTACTTTTTTTAGGCATGAAGTTTGTAATCTTTCTGTTTTACTAACTGTGAAACTATGTAAGAATGTCCAGTTTAGAGGGTTGTTGGAGAATGGTTTTTATTTTAAAAGAACAGATTAATCATTCAATCTCTACAAATTGATCACAAAGAATTGACAAAGAATTTTAGTGAGTGTACTAAATTAATGAAGATAAGTAAAAAGATTGCCTATCAATTTTGTAACTATTTTTCTATCTTTGTGCTTTCTGAATCATTTGAAGTATGGTTTGTATGCTTTCAGTAAAAATAATATTGGTTAAAAACAGTATTTTCTCCATGAAAAGTTTTATCTAAGTGAGAAAGGTAAGATTGCATTGTAGGTCTAGAGAATTTAAACAAATTGACGTATCTCAAGTCAAATTTTCTGCATTCTTGCTACACAGGCCATTTTATTTTGTCAGGGGGGAGACTAAGGATTTACCATGTATAAAAATTGTTTCATTTTAACAAGATACTGGGCTGGGGAAACAACATACTGGCTATGCAAATAACTTTTATACTTGAGGCTCTGAGTTCCCAAGTTCAGTCCCCAGTACCACCATAAGCCAGAGCTGAGCAGTACTCTAGTAAAAGCATAAACAAAAATAAAACAAACAAACAAAAAAACCCTGCAAGATACTACTAATTTGACAGCTCATTAATATTGCTATGGTTTAATTAACTGTCCTCTATTTGATTTTTACTTCATGGGTTTTGTTTGCTTATTTTGTAATATTTTATTTTTACTTATTTATTTTGGATAAAGACAAATCAAGATGAAAGGAAGGCATAAAGATGGAGAAAGAGGTGCCCTGGCGGTGGTTCACTCTGTGAAATGCACATTCTATGAAGTGCAAGGACCCACTCAAAGATCCTGGTTTGAGCCCCCTGGTTCCTCACCTTCAGCACCATGCTTCACAGGTGAAGCAAGTCTGCAGGTGTCTCTTTCTCTTCCCCTCTCTATCTTCCCCTCCCCTCTCAAGTTCTCTGTTCTGTCCATAAAATAAAGATTAAAGGGGGGGGGGCACAGGCACAGTGGATTCAGTAGTCAGTAGTGTCAGTACCAAGTCCCAGTGATAACCCTTAATTATTTTAATTTAATTAAGTAGAGTGTTTAAGCCTATAAGTCTTTGTCTAGTCAATAATTTTCTTTTAAGTACAGAAGTTCTGGTGGCCGGGCAGTGGTATACCCGGTTGATCACAAATGTTGTCATGGGGGTTAGAGTGTTACGTGGAAAATGGAGAATACTGTATGTAACTATAAACCATTAATTCCCAATAAAGAAAAGAAAAATGTTACCATGAGCAAGAACCTGGCTATACCTGCAGAAGTGAAGCTGCAGCGTGGTAAAGCACAACTGTAGGTGTCCTCTCTCTCCCATTCTATCTCTACACCAAGGTCTCTCTGTTCTGTCAAATTAAAAGAGGAGGAGGAGGAGGAGGGGGGATGAGGAGGAGGAGGGATGAGGAGGAGGAGAAAAAGAGGAAATGACCAATGGGGTGGTTTCCTCATTCCTAGCCCCAGCGATAACCCTGGTAGAAATAAATAAATAAATATACAACTCTGTTGATTCTAAGAGTCAGAAGACCACCAAAGACCATATAAATATATGTTTTTGGAGCCAGGGTTTCGTAGCTCCAGGATTGCCTTTATTTCCAGATAAAGAGATACACAGAGGAAAAAACACACTAGAGTTTCCTCTAGTACCATAGCCCGCCCAAGTGGTGCTGGGGCTCAAGCCCAAGCCATAAACATGGCAAGGTGAAAACACCTACCAGATGAGTTGTCTTTCCAGCCCACAAAGAGAATGTTAATCATACTGAAACCCACGTTTTTGTCTTCATCAAATAGATTCATGAGGTTTATCTAATTATACGGTTATTATTTCTGTGGCCACTAGATGGTAATAGTTTGCCCTGTACTATAAAGCTAACCTGCTGGGGGCCAGGTGGTGGCACATCTGGTTAAGCACACACATTACAGTGCACAAGGACCCAGGTTCAAGCCCCTGGTCCCCACCTGCAGGGGGAAAGTTTCACAAGTGGTGAAGCAGGGCTGCAGGTGTCTCTCTGTCTCTCCCTCTCTACCACCCCCTCAATTTCTCTCTGTCTCTATCCAATAATAAATAAATAAGCAAAATAAAAAGAAAAGATTTTTTTGCTTACCATGTTTTGTTGTTGTATTTATTATTATTATTATTATTATTATTATTTATTATTTTATTTAAGAAAGGATACATTAACAAAACCATAGAATAAGGCAGGTACAGTTCCACACAATTCCCATAACCCGATCTCCACATCCAACTCCCTCCCCTGATAGCCTTCCCATTCTCTATCTCTCTGGGAGTATGGATCCAGGGTCGTTGTGGGTTGCAGAGGGTAGAAGGTCTGGCTTCTGTAATTGCTTCCCCGCTGAACATGGGCGTTGACTGGTCAATCCATACTCCCAGTCTGTCTCTCTCTTTCCCTAGTAGGGTGGGGCTCTGAGGAAGTGGCACTCCAGTACACATTGATGGGGTCATCTGTCCAGGGAAGTCTGGTCAGCATCCGGAACCCGGTGGCTGAAAAGAGAGTTAACATACAAAGCCAAACAAATTGTTGAACAATCATGGACCTAAAGACTGTAATAGTGCAGATGAAGTGTTGGGGGTATTCCCTGCATGCTCTTGTGTACTTCTGCTTTCAGGTATATATATATTTCCCCTAGTCTATGGGCACGGGTGAACCTATGCTCTATCTCAGGGGACCTGGACTATATCTAGGTTTGGGGACTTTATTGGGGAGTGGAACACCTGGAATGGAATTAGAGAATACTATGAAAGGAAAAAAAAAAAAAGCTAACCCGCTTATGTTCCTTTTGTTACCAGGCTGTGCTGACGGATTAGTCAATTGAGTTGTCAGAGACCTGGTAAAAGTTAAGATTTTTTAAGAAGAAAAATCTTAACAACCTTAACATATTCCCTCAATTTTACATGTAATTTATGGAGCAGGAAAAGACTGTGGAGCCACAAAAATCTTAGGAAATAAATGGTTTCTTTCACACTACCTGTAATATACATAGCATTCTAACTCCAGAATTTTTGCCTTAAAAATGTTAAACAGTTGGCACTACCAGATCATTTGCATAATCAAAATAGAGCTTTTGGCTCTATTTTATCTTAAAATAAACTAGAACTTGCTTTGCTCTAGATATCAGTTTGGCACACAAAACGGGAATACTGGAAAAATAATTGTCAAGTGGCAAACATTGCAGAAACTGAATTACATCCTCAGATGTACATATGTGATAGAGAGATAAGTGACCTTGAGTAGCTAAAATAACCCTTTCTTAGTTTTTGGAAAGGTCCTGTAAATAACTGTCTTCTACGTTAAAATGATTCACGTATATTGAGCACCCTATAGAGCTTCCTCACTATTTTTTAGTGGAGATTAGGATTGAGATAGGTCATGAAGTAGCTGTCTTTTCCTGTCACTGTCAATCCCTAAGGCACATCACCACGCACTAACAAGGGATGTGAGATTGACTTGTAATTTTTTAAATATTTTTAAATTTCTTTATATTTATTTTTCCCTTTTGTTGCCCTTATTTGTTTATTGTTGTTGTAGTTCTTATTGTTGTTGTTATTGATGTCATCATTGATAGGACAGAGAGAAATGGAGGGGAAGACAGAGAGGGGGAGAGAAAGACACCTGCAGATCTGCTTCACTGCCTGTGAAGCGACTCCCCTGTAGGTGAGGAACCGGGGGCTCAAACTGGGGACTTTTAAATTTTTAACCAAATTAAAAATGTAGGTATGTTTTAAATACTTTAAAGGTAATTGGCCTTTTGACGTCCAAATCAGAACCAGTTTGTATGTTTCTGCCATTGCAAGTAACTTGTGACAAAACAAACAAACAACGGTGGGCTGGGTGATGGCACACTCATTTGAGTGTACATATTACAGTGCACAAGGAATCAGGTTCAAACTCCTGGTCCCCACCAGCAGGGAGGAAACTTCATGAGTACTGAAGCAAATAGATACTTCTTTCTTTCTCTCTCTCTTTCACCCTATCTATCTAGCTATCTATCTAGCTATCTATCTATCTCTCTATTTCTCTCTTCCCCCTTAATCTGACTCTAAACAATGCATATACATGCATGCAAACAATAAACTACAAATAATGGAGGTAAGCTAATGCTGTACAATACAGTTAACAAATAGAAATACTCCAAGATAAGGGAGAACTATTTTTATAAAGGGAGTTCAACACTTGCTGAATAATATGTTTTTAAGTTTTTTGTTTGTGGTTTAGCCTTTTTGAAGGGATAGACCTAAGGGGGAAAAACTGGCATTATTGACCGAGACGGCACTGTGAAAGATTCTTGGCATAAAGGTCCCTAGATTTCATTGTTTCTGGTAGTGAGCCTAGATTTAGAGGGGCCAAAAGGATTTGCTATCATGAAGAAAGAGGGAAACTATTACTAAGTTCTCATGAAGCAGGAGCAAACACAGCGCTGGGGGTAAAGCAGGCAGTCGCAGGCAGGATCCAGACTGCAGTCAGCAAACTGTAATACTCCGAGGATGGGGCAGTAGGGCCATTCACATCAGAGCATATGACTACAACTGGAATTGTGGTTTTGTGTTTTGGCTCATCACAACATTGTTGTGTGATCAATGACCATTCATATCACCTGTGAAGTAATGCCTCTCAAACTCCCCTTGATGTAGGGTCTGGGGCCAACATGTGGGCGGAAGTGTTAGCATAGAAATAAACCACATGGAGAAAGGGTTGTGTGACCACACACACACACACACACACACACACACACACACACACCATTTGAGAATTCTGCTGTGAAGTTAATTCTTTGAATTGTGGCTGCATTTTGCATTACTTCAGCTATAAATGTCCACAGGTTCCTGTTCTAATGATCCTGGTAATAACAGGAAGTTAAAAATTTAAGGAACTCTACTACCAAATCGACAGGCACTCCCCAAGTCACTGCTTACTAGTGGAATGCCTGAGGCATTTGGGAGAACATAGTGCAGAGAAAGAAATTGGGAGAAGTGAAATAGGAAAAATCTCTTTCAAGTGGCGGAGAGGAAGAGCTGAACTGCGGCATAGAGTCTTACTTTTGAAACAGAGAATCTTCTTAAGCTTTATTATTGAAAAACACCATAAGAATCTAGAAAAAGAATCAGGGATTTTTTTTGTTGCTGTTGTTGTTTGTTTTTTTGTTGCCTCCAGGGTTATAGCTGGGGGTTGGTGCCTACACTACAAATCCAGTGCTCCTGTGGCCTTTATTTTTCCCATTGTTGTTATCGTTGTTGCTGTTGCTGTTCTTGTTGTTGTTGGATAGGACAGAGAAATTGAGAGAGGAGGGGAAGACAGAGTGGGAGTGAGAAAGATAAATGGCTGCAGACCTGCTTTACCACATGTGAAGTAACCCGCACCCCCCTGCAGGTGGGGAACTGGGAGCAGGAACCAGGATCCTTGTGCAGGTCCTTGCTCTTTGCACTATGTGTGCTTAGCAAAGTGCACTACTGCCCAGCACCCAGAATTAATCAGTTTTATAAAATGTCCCACCTTTTACCAGATTGAATCCTGTTAGTCTGCCTGCTCTGTACCTCATCACAGATCCCTGTAAGCGTCAACCCGGCTTTGACCTAGCACGTTATGATTGGGCCCTCCTCAATCGCTATCGAACAGGCCATGGCCAGTGCGCTGCTATGTTCCATCGCTGGGGAGCCAGAGACGACCCGAACTGCCCTTGCAGCTCCAGACAGACTATGACCCACATAGTCAACGACTGCCACCTCTCCAGATTCAAAGGAGGTCTCGAAACTTTACATCAGGCTCAACCTGACGCTGTTGACTGGCTACGGAAGAAGGGCAAACGCTAGAAGAAGAAGAAAGAAAATGAAAGTTTTCCCATAGTCTATCCCTGATGACAATCAACTTGTTTTTTGTTCTTGTCAGTTTAGTTTGTTATGTTGAGGTAGCAGAGCTCCCTCATAATTCAGCAGCTACAGTTTTACTTGTTCACTCTCTTTACATGCCTTAGATGGTAGTTATTACTCTATTGCTTGACCCTTTCATTAAGAAACAACCCAACCAGACCCTATTCTGTCCCCAAGCCAATCTTTAGAAGACAGATGAAATGAGGAGCTGGCCCACAAAGGCTTTTAATACTTTTGTTCATAAGTTTAACAAGTCCTTTCCATTCACATTGGTTAACGTTAAGTTGCATGCCGACCTTGGCATCATTGGATCAGTAAGTATAATTCTTGCACGTGAATGTGATAAAAAAAATTAATATTTTGACAGCACAGTATTTCACATTCTTCCAAGTTGATTACAAGAACTACATAAGTTTTGCATGTGCAAACTGTTGTATTTACTGTCGAATGTAAAACATCAAACCCCCAATAAAGAAATTTTAAAAAGTACCTACTTAAAAGTTTTTAACATATATTTTATGCACTGTCCCTACATGTTACTTCCTCTTTTCAAAATCTTCCTATCTTCCTACCCCTTTATTTTTTTTTTCTTAGCTATAATTCAAAAGCACACATTTACTCATGAGCAGCATTCCATATTTTATCTCCTCGGGTTTGAAGAGTAGGAACAATATGTAATTCCCTAGTGGGGAGGTTTTATATAACCCTAATAAACACTTGTTATTACTAATGAAGTAATAAGCAAACGAGAGAGTGTTAACATTTGTGTCTTCTTCACACTTCTCTTCTTTAGTAAAAATAATCTTGCAAAAGGAATATAGTCATAGTAGGATTTTGTAGAATGGCTAGACATTTGATAGATTAAAAACGTATGGGAAAACAAATTCAGAAAGGAGAATTCATGTATTTCATACCAACCTTATTGAGATAAGGTAAAATTCCTGGAAGGATCGTTTGGAAAGGTGCAATTGTGCAGGCAGTGAAATCCCAGCAAAACAAAGACACCTGGCAAAAAGAAAAATAAGTAATCTGTCTATATAGATTATGGAAAGTCACTAAAATGTGTAAAATATTCAATATTAACTATTACCACTTTTGATGTTACTTTTTTGTCCACCGAGGAGCCTGGGACTCACATATGTGCAATTTTTCTGCTCCTAGACTGCCTTTTCATTCAGAGAAACTGGCAGAGAGAGGGAGAGAAAACATAACACCTGGCTTCCCCTCATGTTATGGTATTCCCATGTGGTATCAGGGCTCAAACTTGGGCTGTATGCATGGCAAATCACACAACACACCTGGTGAACTATCTCATTATCATTATTACTACTACTATTACTATTATTTATTTTATATAGAGACAGAGGCAAAGATAGAATGAAAGAGATCACAGTACCAAAGCTTTCTTCAAGGGAGTGGAGGCCAGGTTTGAACCTGGGTTATGCACATGGCAAAGCAATAAGTTATTTTGCTAACTCTATTTATTTATTTTCTTTTTATCTGAACACTGCTCAGCTATGCCTGTTGGTTGTTTTGGCAGTCCAACTTGGGACTCAGTCATACAAACACTGGGCATATTTTTCAGCTGAGGAGACGTTGTTTTACAGGACAAGAGTACAGTTCCACATCTCCCTAAAATAGGTGCCAGCACACCTTGTGAACCATCAAATTACCATCTCCCTCTCCCTAGTGCTTTGGGCCCCCAACATCCACTCACCCGCTTCTCATCTCCTCCTTTTGCGTCCTTGAATGTGCTGAAATAAACCACAGCTTACTAGTGCACCCAGCTGCAGTTTATTTGCTTTATTTCTTATTCATTTATTTGTTTGATTTAGTGGAGATTCAGCTTCCTGAATGTGGTCTGTGGGGAGCTATCCACCTCTATGCATGTTACCATTGTTGAAATGTTTCAGGGATTCCTCTCTAAATGCACTGATGGCAAATCTCCACCTAGTGAATGTGAATTCAACATGTCCACACAGAAATGTCTGTATTAGAATCTTAGGCAACATAGTCTATATTTATACATAAAGAACACAGTCACCAAACTAAATGATTTCATGTCTGTCTTTTCAATATGCCTTTAATTTTATCAGAAGATAAAGGCAGCAAACATGTGAGAAACCAAAACTAACAAACGATGTCAGATAAAGAGTTTAAATTTTAGGGGCTGTATCTGTAAGCCAGTGGGATTTCTTTATACTTAGTCAACTCTCAGCTATTTATGATCAAGTGGGATTATCAGTGATAAAAGTTTATTGACCTGCCAATGCCCATGTCCAGCAGAGAAGCAGTTAAAGACATCATACATTCCACCTTCTACACCCCATAATAATCCTGGGTCCAGACTCCCAGAGGGTTAAAGAATAGGAAAGCTATCAAGGGAGGGGAGGGGATGCGGAACTCTGGCTGTGGGAATTATGTCGAGTTGTAGCCCTCTTATCCAGTGGACTTGTTCATAATTAAATTATGAATCTACATCACTCCCTATTTTCTGTACTATCTTTAACGATTGAAAAGAAATTATATTGTAACTCAGAATCCACTTGAAAACTAGTGTTCTTTGTTTCCTCTTTGGACAGGTCCATAAAGTCTTATGTACATATATGAAAAATGATGTAAAATAATTACTAAACGTAGACATTTTTAAATTAGTTAATGTTTTACAGTCAACAGTAAATACACTAGTTTGTATATGCATAACATTTCTCAGTTTTCCACATAACAATACAACCCCCACTGGGTGGGAGGGTATTTTCTATGAAAAAAGCGACATATGTTTCTTGAGTAGATGAAAAATGTGCAATAGAATGAGTCTTCCTTCATAGAAATCAACCATTCCATTGATCTTGATTTAATGAAATTCTGCATTGGCAAATGATTTTTTGAAAAATAATGTAGTAGAGAGTTGCTGATGTATACCACTGGGGTAATTTTAGAGCTACTGTAAGAGCACTTTTGTCAAATGCTGAAAATAGTTCCTGGAAATGGAAATTTTGTGCTCGGAAGGTCAGAGCTTACTCTGAATGAGTCCTGATATTTTCACTAGATAGAATTTTACCAAATGATAATAACTGATTCACATCTTTCCAACTCATATTTTCACTTGGAATTTCTTTAAATCTATTGCTTATCAAGACAGAAGGAAATGTATGTGAAGTAGTTACCTTGAGGAAGAATACCTGCTCCATCTCAAGGACATATTACTGATGTTCTGTTCTAGTCCAATTCAGTGTAGGAATGGGAGGCAAAGTCTCTAAGTTTTAAACCTTGTATGGTTTCAAAGAAAGTATGAAACAACTTCACCTTTGTGTTAACATTGTCTCTGTGTTTTATTTTCATTTATTTGTTTTTTTGGATGCTGTTTTTTTATTTGTGATTTAATAATGATTGTGGGATAAAAGGGCTACAATTCCATATAATTCCCGCCACCAGAGTTTCATATACCCTCCCCATCCATTGGAAGCTTCTCTATTCTTTATCCCTCTGGGAGAATGGACCAAAAATCTTTATGGGGTGCAGAAGGTGGGAGTTCTGGCTTTTATAATTTCTTCTCCACTGGACATGGGCATTCACAAGTTGATCCATACTTCCAGCCTGTCTCTACATTTTCCTAGTGGGGCAGGGCTCTGAGGAGGTTGGATTCCAGCATGCATTGCCCCAGAGAAGTCAAGTTGCTGTCATGGTAGCATCTGAAACTTGGTGACTGAAAATCATAAGATACAAAGCAGAGGGGCCAGGCAGTAGCACAGTGGGTTAAGTGCACATAGTGCAAAGCTCAAGGACCAGTGTAAAGATCCAGGTTCGAGCCCCCGGCTCCCTACCTGAAGGGCGGTCACCTCACAAGTGGTGAAGCAGGTCTGCAGGTATCTATCTTTCTCTCCCCTCCTCTCTCCATTTCTCTGTCCTATCCAACAACGATGACAGCAACAACAACAATAACAACAACAACAATAGATAACAAGGGCAACAAAAGGGGGAAAAAATTGCCTTCAGAAGCAGTGGATTTGTAGTGCAGGCACCAAGCACCAGCAATAACCCTGGAAGTTAAAGAAAAAAAAAAGATATAAATCAGAACAAATGCTTTATCTTTAGTGTTGAAAATCTGATGACTAGGGATTGCTTGAGAATTCCCTAAATGTTGATTCAAAAGATAAAAAACAACAACAAAACCAAAAACAGTGTGTTGACTAAGCTCAGGCTTGCTAGCCATATAGATTTAAGGAAAACCGATTCAACCACTTGGTCCTACACTTATCATGTCATGGTGTTTTCCTTTGTTCCTTTATGTAGAATTATTATAATCACGTGTTGGCTTGTTGACAGCTTTGTGCAGGCCAAGAGATTGTAGGAAGCTTTGGGTTTGATTCTAATATATTTAGAAATCATCCCTCCCACCAGGAATTCTTGTTTTATATTTTTGTTTTCATCACGCACTAAGTGAAAAAGACTAAGTTCCCTGGCTAGTGTCAAACATTAAAGTCATTTGCTAAAATGGACAAATACATTGCGTGTGAAGAGTAAACCATTAAAATAAGCACTAACAGTTGGAATGACGTATGTCCCTACTTAATCTCAACTGGTTTTGTTTTGTTTAATGCTTACAAAGGAGTACCTTCTGATTGTCACCTTACTCTACCTACTGAGGAGACGTGTATGCTTTCATTTGCTGTTTCTCTCTTTTCACAGTTGAAACTGGATTTTTCTCTATTACTTGCTTTTGTCACCTTTCCCAATTGACTAAATCCATCTCGTAGAATGCATAAGGTCAAAAGCATACGTAAGGGTTAAATGACAAATATATCCACTTTGCTAAGACACATTTGTATGTTTAAAAAAGAACACTTCATTGAATCATTTAAAATGTGCTCATACCATCTGTTCTCTAGGGGATTAGCACTGCCCATGATAGCAAAATGATCACATGTTAAACAAATCCTACATACTGCGCTCTGTCATTCATACTAGGAATGACATCTGTTATTTAGACTAGCTAGCCTTCTCTCTCTTCTTGTATATATACTATTGATTTCCTCATATTGAAAAGTGCATTTTTTTTCTACATGGAACATATAGTTCAGGAATTCTCTCATTGCTATTATGGAAATAAAGTGCAAACATATATCATCTTTCAAGGTAACATTTGGCTATCATATTTGCTTCACTTATCTATTCTTTGTGTAAATATGTAAGATAAATATTCAGATTATTGTATTCATATTTTAGAAAATATGCAATCAATTTTATTCCTGATCGAGGACTCTGTAATGATATAGAGCAAGACTATGAAAACTGAATGCATTTACTCCACTGTGGATATTGATTTTGTTTCCCCAGAACTCCTACAATATATTGTAATATATACATATATATAGTTAATATAATATACAATATATTTCATATCCCACACTCAAAAAGGAATAAGTAAATAGCACTAAAGCCAGAACCATGTTGCCAAGGTTGTGTAGCATGTAGAAGTTTTGACATATGAAGAACAACGTATAAAGTTGAAACTTTGATGCCTAAAACAAGGACAGTGTAAAATGTGTCTTTAGATATGCATAAGACTGTCATTTTAAGAAAACATGGGTTTTGTTTTATGGCTATAATGTTAGGAACAACAGACACTTGTAGAAAAATTACATTTAGGGAACTTGGTAGTAGCATACCTAGTTATGTATATACATTTTCATGTGCAGTGCTCTGAGTACAAACCCCTGCTCCCTACCTGTAGGGAACAGACACTTCTCAAGTGGTGAAGCAGGTATGCAGGTCTACCTTTCTCCCTCGCTGACTCTCCCCCACGCCCTTAATTTCAGCCTGACCTATCAAATTAAATAGGGGGGAAATAAATGGCTCCTAGCAGCTGTGGGTTCATAGTGTAGTCACTAAGCCCCATGGATAACGCTAATTAAAAAATAAATAATTTAAAAAGTGAAATTTAGTCTGGTACAATTAACTTATATGAGCATATTGCTTCATGAAGCTGAGAATTTTTTTTTTTTTTTTTGCCAGAAGAGACTTTGACTTTCCCGATACTTTCTTCTCTCAGGAGATATGTCATGCATTAGGGAAAAATAATTTCTAATTGTTTTTATGATATCTGTTAATTTTTAGAACTTTTTACTTAAAAGGATCATTGCATATTGAATTGATGATACCAAATAAATGTTAGATAGATATAGCTGAAAGTGTTACTGCTAGTAACTGTTCTGTAAATTTATAACTGGTTATTTGTGTAGGAGAGAGTAAGTAAAATGAAGGTGACTCTTCTTAAAATTGTATCAACACCTCCTGTTGCTATATGATTAAGGTAGGTAGTCAAGACTTATGCTCCTTGTAACTGATTGATTCTGAATTTATTACCATTGTATATTTTCTATAGTTGATTTCTTTGTTCCACATTATCTGGATTTGGGATTAATTCATTAAATTTATCAGGACAGTTATAAGCACTTGATATATCACAGTTGCTTATATTAAATTAGTGAGTAACAAAGCAATAGTCTGTAAACAAAGGAATGAATCATGACAGGTAACAAGTGGGTCTCTTTCATTGATTAAGAGAATTGTAGCCTAGGAATTTGGAGGCTCTTAATAAAAGTTTCACATTAACTTTCATTGGATTGTTTTCCTCGGATAACGGATATCTTCTTTCTCAGGATTGCAGTTAATATCTGTTGAAGCTCTTCTTTCATTCACTTACATATTCATTCAACAAAAAACTGTATTAAGCACATTGCCAAGACTAGGCCTGTCTCCGTGACTCTGTATTAGCTGCTTTTTTTTTTTGTTCTCCAGAGTTATCGCTAAGGTTCAGTGCAGGCATTAAGAATCCTTCTGGTGGCCTGTTTGCCTTTATTTTATTTTATTTTATTTTATTATTATTATTTATTATTTATTTAAGAAAGGATTAATTAACAAAACCATAGGGTAAGAGGGGTACAATTCCATACAATTCCCACCACCCAATCTCCATCTCCCACCCCATCCCCTGATAGCTTTCCCATTCTCTATCCCTCTGGGAGCATGGACCAAGGGTCATTGTGGGTTGCAGAAGGTAGAAGGTCTAGCTTCTGTAATTGCTTCCCCGCTGAACATGGGCATTGACTGGTCAGTCCATACTCTCAGTCTGCCTCTCTCTTTCCCTAGTAGGGTAGGTCTCTGGGGAAGCGGAGCTCCAGGGCACATTGGTGGGGTCTTCAGTCCAGGGAAGCCTGGCCGGCATCCTGATGATATCTGGAACCTGGTGACTGAAAAGAGAGTTAACATACAAAGCCAAACAAATTGTTGAGCAATCATGGACCCAAAGCTTGGAAGAGTGGAAAGGAAATGTTAGGGGGGTACTCACTGCAAACTCTAGTGCACTTATGCTTTCAGGCATATATTTTGCAGTAGTTTATGGATACGTGTGAACATATGCTCTCTCTCACAGAAACTGGTGTATATCTAGGTTTTGGAACTTCGTTAGAAAGTGAACCACCTGGGATGGAATTAGAGTATACTATGAAAGGAAAGGTCTCACCCGAGTAATGAAGCTGAAGGGTTGTCATTCCACACGTGAAGTCTCTGGACACAATCTGAAGTGAAGCATGTTGAGGTGGCAATCGTTGTGTTGGTTAGGTTGTGATCGGCAGATGCAATATTATTTGATATGGGTTGGGAGAGGCATATGGGAAAGTGGGCCCTATCCAGTGGTTCCAGGACTGGGGGAAGTAGAGGCTCTGTAGTGGAGATGTGAGGTTCCTACTGTCTTAGGGTTCAAAAAGACAATCAATAGTTAATGTTATCATCACATTAATTGGTAATTGGGTTAACTTTGAAAAGTCCATTTGTTATGGTTTGCTGTACAGTACCCAGTATCTTGTATATAGCTGTGCTACTGGTTGCTACTGATCTACTTGGTATAGGCTTTTGAGAGAGAGTCTGCATATCAATTACACAGCCTATATATTGAAAAGAGTCAGTTTGTGTTTTGAAAAACTTTGAGACATACAATTAATTTTCCCCCTCTCATATTAATTAACTAGTGATTTATATAACTACATTTTACTAGGAGTGTACATAAACACCATTCCCACCACCAAAAGACTGTGAGCCATCCCTCCCACCCACTCCCACCCCCCACTGGCCCAGGAAGCTGCATGTCTACCCCTCATCACAGCGTTTTTACTTTGGTGCCCTACTTACAATTTGGTCAGGTCCTGCTTTTAGTTTCCCTTTCAGATCTTCTTCCTCAACTTGTATTGATGAGTGGGATCATCCCATACTCATCTTTATCTTTCTGACTTAGCTCACTTAACATAATTCCTTCTAGCTCTGTCCAAGATGGGTCAGCGAAGGTGTGTTCATTGTTCTTGAGAGCTGCATAGTATTCCCTTGTGTATATATACCACAGCTTTCTCAGCCACTCATCTGTTGTTGGGCACCTGGGTTGCTTCCAGGCTTTAGCTATTATGAATTGTGCTTCTATGAACATAGGAGTACACACCTCTTTTTGGTTGGGTGTTATGGAGTCCTTGGGGTATAACCCCAGGAGAGGAATTACTGGATCAAATTGAAGGTCCATGTCTAGCCTTCTGAGAGTTTTCCAGACTGCTGTCCAGAGAGGCTGGACCAATTCACATTCCCACCAGCAATGTAAAAGGGTTCCTCTGTCCCCACAACCTCTCCAGCATTTGTTGCTGCTGTCCTTTTTGATGTATGCCATTCTTACAGGAGTGAGGTGGTATCTTAGTGTTGTCTTAATTTGCATTTCTCTGACAGTCAATGACCTAGAGAAGTTTTTCATATGTTTGTTAGCCTTTTGGATCTCCTCTGAGGTGAATGTTTTGTTCATATCCTCTGCCCATTTTTGGATGGGGTCATTTGCTTTTTTGGTGCTAAGTTTGCTGAGGTCTTTATATATTTTGGTGATTAGTTTTTTGTCTGATGTATGGCATGTGAAGATCTTCTCCCATTCTGTGAGGGGTCTCTTTGTTTGTTTAATAGTTTCTTTGGATGTGCAGAAGTTTTTCAATTTGATGTAGTCCCATTGGTTTGTTTCTGCTTTAGTCTTCCTTGCAATTGGGTTTGATTCATCAAAGATGTCCTTGAGGTGTAGGTGGGAAACTGTTTTACCAATGTTTGTTTTCCTCTAAGTATTTGATTGTTTCTGGTCTGACATCTAGGTCTTTGATCCATTTGGAGTTGATTTTTGTTTCTGGTGAGATTAAGTGGTTCAATATCATTCTTCTGCATGTTACAACCCAGTTTTCCCAGCACCATTTATTGAAGAGAGCCTTCTTCTTCCATTTAATCCTTTGGGCCCCCTTATCAAAGATTAGATGTCCATAGGTGTGGGGATTTATTACTGGGCTTTCAATTCTGTTCCACTGGTCTGTGTGCCTATTTTTTTTTCTAGTACCATGCTTTTTTGATGATGATGTCTTTATAATATAGTTTAAGGTCTGGGAGTGTGATGCCTATATTTCTGTTTCTTTTCCTTAAGATGGTCTTGGCAATTCTAGGTGTTTTCATGTTCCAGATAAATGATTGTAGTGTTTGTTCTATTCTCTTAAAGAATCTTGGTGGAACTTTGATGGGTATTGCATTAAATTTGTATATGGCTCTGGGGAGAATATTCATTTTGATGATATTTATTCTTCCAATCCATGAGCATGGGATATATTTCCATAACTTGGTATCAGTTTCTATTTCCCTGAGTAGCGACTCATAGTTTTCAGCATACAAGTCTTTCACTTCTTTGGTCAACTTTATTCCTAGGTATTTGATTGAATTTGCTGAAACAGCAAGTGGGAGTGATTTCTGGATGTCTTCTTCTTCAGATTTAGTGTTTGCATAAAGAAATGCCACTGATTTTTGTACATTGATTTTGTAGCCTGATACCTTGCTATATTGCCTAGTAAATTCCAGTAGTTTTCTGCTGGATTCTTTAGGTTTTTCTATGTATACTATCATATTATCTGCAAATAGTGAGAGCTTGACTTCTTCCCTTCCAATCTGTATTCCTTTGATTTCTTTCTCTTGCCTGATTGCTATGGCAAGAACTTCCAATACTATGTTGAAGAGTAATGGTGATAGTGGACAGCCCAATATAGTCCCCGATCTGAGGGGGAATGCTTTCAGCTTCTGTCCATTGAGTATGATGTTGGCTATAGGTTTGCTATATATAGACTCCACTATCTTGAGGAATTTCCCATCTATTCCCATTTTTTGTAGAGTTTTGAGCATGAATGGGTGTTGGATTTTGTCAAAGGCTTTCTCTGCATCTATTGAAATAATCATGTGGTTTTTGCCTTTGCTTTTACTGATGTAGTGAATGACATTGATTGACTTACGGATGTTGAACCAGCCTTGCATTCCTGGGATGAATCCCACTTGGTCGTGATGAACAATCTTTTTGATATGTTGCTGTATCTGGTTGGCCAAGATCTTGTTTAATATTTTGGCATGTATGTTCATCAGAGATATTGGTTTGTAGTTTTCCTTTTTTGTTCTGTCCCTATCAGCTTTTGGTATCAGGGTGATGTTGGCTTCATAGAAGGTGGAAGGGAGTATTCCTATTTCTTCAATCTTATGGAAAAGCTTAAGAAGTATGGGTACTGTTTCCTGAAAGTTTTGTAGAATTCATTTGTGAAGCCATCTGGTCCAGGACTTTTGTTGTTGGGGAGGTTCTTAATAACAGTTTCAATTTCTTTGTCTGTTATTGGTGTATTTAGATTTTGTAGTTCTTCTTGGTTCAGTTTTGGAAGGGCATATGCTTCTAGGAATTGTTCCATTTCTTCCAGATTCTCTAGCTTGGTGGCATATAGTTCTTTATAGAAGTTTTGCAGGATTCTCTGGATATCTGTGGTGTCAGTTGTGATATCTCCTCCATCATTTACAATTCTATTAATTTGAGTCTTCTCTCTTTTTGTTCGGTGAGTCTGGCTAGGGGTTTGTCAATTTTGTTTAATCTTTCAAAGAACCAGCCTTTGGCTCATTGATCTTTTGTATGGTTCTTTTATTTTCGATGTTGTTTATTTCTGCTCTAACTTTAGTGATTTCTGTCCTTCTGGTTGCTTTAGGGTTCCTTTGTTCCTCCCCTCTAAGTCCTTGAGGTGTGCAGTAAGGTCGTTCATTTGAGCTTCTTCTTGGTGTTTGATATGTGATTGTATGGCTATAAGTTTCCCTCTCAGTATTGCTTTAGCTGTGTCCCAAATATTTTGATAGGTTGTGTCTTCATTTTCATTTGTTTCCAGGAACATTTGAATTTCCTGCTTGAGTGAATCTCTGACCCAGTGGTTCTTAAGGAGTATGTTGTTTAGTTTCCAAATTCTGTGACTTTTAATAATTGTCTGTTTGTTGTTAAATGTTAGTTTTACTCCACTGTGGTCTGAGTAGATACTTGGGATGATTTCAATGCTCTTGAATTTATTGATGTTGTCTTTGTGGCCTAACATGTGGTCTATCCTTGTGTATGTGTTATGTGGATTTGAAAAGAAGGTGTATTCCAGTTTTTTGGAGGTGAAGGACTCTGAAAATGTCCAAGAGGTCTAGTCTGTCAATCTCTTCATTCAATTCTCTTGTATCTTTGTTGTTTCTCTACTTTGTTGATCTGTCTAAGTGTGAGAGTGGGGTGTTGAAGTCTCCCACTATTATTGTATTACTATTGATGTATTTTTGAAATTCTTTCAATAAGTGCTTGACGTATTTAGATGGTCCCTCATTGGGTGCATAGATGTTAATGATTGTTAAGTCTTCTTGGCTGATTGATCCTCTAATCATTATGTAATGTCCTTGCCTATCTTTTATTACTTTATTTAATTTAAAATCTGTCGTGTCTGAGATGAGAATGGCTGTTCCTGCCCTTTTTTGTGGTCCGTTAGCCTGTATGATAGTTTTCCATCCTTTCACTTTAAGTCTGTGTTTATCTTGTTGTGGCAGATGGGACTCTTGCAAGCAGCATATGGTTGGGTTATGTTTTCTGATCCATTCCCCCACTCTGTGCCTTTTGATGGGTGAGTTTAAGCCATTGACATTTATTGATATTATGGATTTAATGTATTGTAGTGCCATTGTTGAAAAAAATTTTTTTTCGTTTGCTCTGATATATTGCTAGTATTATAGTGATGTTCTTGTTTATAAGAGGTCTTTTAGAACCTCTTTCAGGGCCGGTTTGGTGATGGTTGCCTCCTTTAACTGTTGTTTGTCTAAGAAGGTTTTGATCCCTCCATCTAGTTTGAATGAAAGTCTAGCAGGATATATTATCCTTGGTTGAAACCCTTTTTCAATCAGGGCTCAATAGATATCTTGCCATTCTCTTCTAGGTTTTAGAGTTTGAGTGGAGAAGTCTGCAGATAATCTTATGGGTTTTCCCCTGTATGTGACTTTTTGTTTCTCTCTTGCAGCCTTTAGGATCCTTTCTTTATCCTTAGTCCTTCTCATTGTGACTATGATGTGTCTTGCTGTCTTCAGGTCTGGGTTGATTCTGTTTGGAACTCTCTGGGCCTCTTGAATCTTGATGTCCTTTCTGTTATTCAGGTCTGGGAAGTTTTCTTGTATTATTTCCTCTAGAATGTTTGCTTCCCCTTCCTCTCTTTCTTCCTCTGGCAGGCCAATTATGTGAATGTTACTTCTTTTGAGATCATCCCATATGTCTCTGTTGTTGTTTTCAGTGTCTCTCAATCTCTTTTTGAGCTCTTTCACCTCTTTCTTTGTTTTCTCTAACTCATCCTTTGTCTGACTAATTCTGTTTTCTGCTTCTGTTAGTCTGCTTTCCCTTGCCTCAGCTTCTTTCTTCATTACAGCTATTTCAGCTTTCAGTTCTCTAATTGCCTCAAGATAATCAGTATTTTCCTTGGGGGTCTCAACTGTTGTTTCCCTAATACTGCCATTCCTTTCCTCCAATGTTGTTTTCATTTCTGTGATTAATAAGTTTATTATTGCTTGCATACTTTTCTTATCTATGGTTACTTCTGGCTGATTTGTAGTTTCTTCTGGGCTCTTGTCTTCATTCATTGGAGTAGCAGTTTTATTTGTTTTTGATGTACCCATTTTTTTGATTTATGTGCTTTTTTTTAATGCTCTGTTGTTCCTCAGTTGTTGTGTTTTGAGCACAAGCAATATTGTACTAAATACCTTTATGACAATTGCACTCACCAACCTCAGGAATTACAGTAGCAACTGAAGCAAGTATTGAGGCAGTTTAATCACTATAAGTTAGCCAAACAATTTCTCCAGTCCGTGAAAAAATAGTAACCAAATCCCAGTGAAGAATGAAGAGAAAAGAAAGAAGGGATAGCAAGAATAGACAGTTATGCAAATCTACTATGCACTGTATATTCTAGGGGTAACAAGAGGGGAAAGGGAACTATAGCAGAGATACACACATAGAGAGTCCACTCTGAGTCAGATTTCTTCCCCAAAATAATTCATAAATTCAGAAAGGCAAAGAAGAAGGAAGGAAGAAGTGTATGACAAGATAAAAAAAAGAAAAGGAAAAGAAAAAGTAAAAGAAAAAAAGAAAAAAGAGACAAGTGAGAGAAAAGGGAAAAGAGAAGAAAAAGAGCTGTAATTAAAGAGCAGTGAAAAGAAAAAAAAACCCTCAGGACTAGACAAGGATGGCTGAAATAGACACTTATGCAAATCTACTATCCCCTGTATATTCTAGGGGTGGCTAAAGGAGGAAGGGCAGTTGAGCAGAGACACTCGCAGTGAGAGTCCACACTGAGTTAGAATTCTTCCCCAAAATAATTCCCAAATGTGTATCAGTGAATTCAAAAAAGCACACTGTTTGGTGGTGTGGGGGCTGGGGCCTGTGGTTTTGGAAGCTGTAGGATTAAGGAAGAAAGGATGACAAGAATGAGAAAAAGAAAAAAGAGAGAGAGAGAGAGAAGAAAAAGATAAGAAAAAGAACAGTCATAAAAGAGCGGTGAAAGGAAAGAGTTTTTATTTATTTATTTATTTTTAATTATTTAATTAGCTATGTGGGGTGAGGTGGGGGACGATTTGGCTACTTAGAAAGAAAAAAAAGGCCAGAGGTTTCAGAAGGGTATAGACTTAGAATGAATGATACTCCCTTGTGGGACAGGAATTTGGTAAAGCCAGAAGCTCAGCAAGGGAGCCTGCTAGGAGGTCCCCAGGGACTGGTTATGGGGGGGTCGGGAGGGGGAGGAGGTGTGCTTTATAATTAAATGGAAAAAAATTTCCCCCCTTTTTTCTACTCTATTTCTTAACCCAAATTAAGTTATAGTCACCTCCTTGGTATCACCGCTAGGACCCCTTATTGACTGGCCTACTAAAGGCAGAAAATCCTACCATTTCCAGTAGGTGTGGTCAGAGCTCAAGCCACTAGCAGCTTCTCAGTCTGCCATCTTCCCAGAAACTCCCTTTACTTTTCTTTAAAAACAAATTAGATTAAACAGATGGAAACTGAGAGGAGAGGGCACGATAAAGATGGAGAGATAAAGAGAGACACCTATAGACCTGCTTTACCACTCTTGAATCTTCTCCCCGTGTAGGTGGGGGGAGGGGCTCAAACCCAGATCCATGTGCATGCAATGTGTATGCTCAACCAGGTGTGCCACCACCTGACCCCTTTTGGCTGCTTTTCTATCTGCCTCTTTTTCAGTCACTAATGGAAGGCCACCCCCTCAGTCATTTTAAATCCACCAGACTGTGTCCTAGGTCTCCATAGCAGTCAATCAATTCCCGTTCTCATCTTGTCCCCTGTACTTCCTGGGCCCTTTCCTTATGGTAATTTTCTCCATTATCACATCACTTTTTGTATCACATATTTTCCTTATTAATCTGCTCATCTACCTATCCCTTCTCTCTCCCATTCTCTCTCTCTCTCTCTCTCTCTCTCTCTCTCTCTCTCTCCTCTCTTTTGCCTCCAGGGTTATCACTGGGGCTCTGTGCCACCACTATGAATCCACAGCTCTTGAAGGCTATTTTTCCCATTTTGTTGCCTTTGTTATGGTTATTATTGTTGTTATAGCTGTTGGATAGGACAGAGAAAAATTGAGAGAGGAGGGGAAGACAGAGAGGAGGAGAGAAAGACACCTGCAAACCTGCTTCACCACTTGTGAAGCAACCCCACCTGCAGGTGGGGTGCTGGGGGCTTGGACCCAGATCCTTACACCGATCCTTGTACTTTTTGTAATGTGCGCTTAAGCTGCTGTGTTACAGCCCAGCCCCTGCTACCCCTGCTTTCCATGAAAGCAGAGATGTTTGTTATTTTGTTTGTCTCTGGATTCATAACACCCAAAATATTTACTTGATAAATATTTGTTGAATGAATGGATACACTGTAAACACCATGGAAACATACTAAAAGGGTATCATTTCTCCCCCAGGGTTATCTAACTCATTTATAATAGCACAAGGTTATGTGCCAAAATCATTTAACTTTTAAATCAACATATCCTCATTCTCGACCCCATTACAAACAAATTACTACAAACAAATCTCCCCCCTTTTTTTCTGAATGTATCCAGGGATCTAAAGGTATTTGACAATGGACATTTATTAAGTGGATTTTAATACAGGGGAACATGTTTTATATTACCTAAAATTTAGGAAAATGTTGAAGTTTGTATTTATCTATATAACCCATCTTTATGAAGATATTTTCCATGTTATATTTTCTAGATTTGTCCTGTTAGATGAAATGTACATGAGTTTCCTATGCTTTTTATTGTTTCTTGTGTCACTGACAAAGACCTGCAAGTGGGATGTATGGTTAGATTTGGACAGCAGTAGTGAATAAGATTCCTAGTTTGACTTTGAGCTGCTTTTGGTCCAGTTGCTAAAGCAGATTTGTTAGTGTGCAACTCAAGTCTGATCCAGATGATAACCAGATAATTTAACACAAACATTTCATTCTTTTGAGAATGAAAGGAGGTGCTATTTAGTAATCACATTGAGGCAATTGCTGTCTTCAGGCTAACAGAAGAGTATGGTACCCTAGTTTAAAAAGTGAATGGAGAGGAAGTTGGGCAGTAGCACAGTGGGTTAAGCGCACATGGCTCAAAGCGCAAGGACTGGCGTAAGGATCCGGTTCAAGTCCTTGGCTCTCCATCTGCAGCGGGATCACTTCACAAGCAGTGAAGCCGATCTCTCCCCCTCTCTGTCTTCCCCTCCTCTCTCCATTTCTCTCTGTCCTGTCCAACAACAACAACATCAATAACTACAACAATAAAGCAACAAGAGCAACAAAAAGGAATAAATAAATAAATAAATATTTTTTAAAGTGAATGGAGATAAAAAACGAGTGTGTTTCATTTCATGTTTTCAATTTTTAATATATATATATATTTATTTGTTGGATAGAAACAGAAATCAAGAGGGGATGTGGAGGTACAGAGGGAGAGAGACAGAGAGACACCTGCAGCACTACTTCACCACTCAAAAGCTTTCCGTCTGCAGGTGGGGACCGAGGACTCAAACCTGGGTCCTTGTGCATTGTACCATATGCACTCAACCAGGTGCGCCACTGCCCAGCCCCTTACATTTTCATTTTAATAATAAATATTTACTGAAAACTACTATGCATAGAACAGTGTGTTAGGCCTTGTGAAGAATGAAGAAACTGAGTCTTCCCACCTTGTGATTTTTTAATCCACCTTAGCATAGAGATCATTAACAATATATGAAAGTAAATGGTGATATGGATGGGGATGAAGGCTTGGTAGCCAACTTAAAGGTTCCAGTTGTATCACTGCCATCGTGCTGCTTTTTATTTCTAGGTCACAACAGAGTTACTTGAAGTGAATCTCGGACATCAAATGGATGATGTAACTTTTTTCTTAGATAAGATTTTTACAGCTCTTTTTTTTTATGTGTATACATAGTAGATGTTCAGTTTATACTTACTGGCTGGCTGAAGGTGATCCAGGTAGAGTAACAACTTTACATACTTTAAAAAGTTGTCTAGCAGTCAAATATAGAGCAATATTGTCAGACACCTTTGTACTTGACTTAGGCTAGTTGACAGAATGAGAAGATACAGTGTGATCATTTATCTTAGATTTTATAATGACGTAAGAAGTGTGGCTATTTAGAATTGATCTTTAAAGCATTTTAATCTTTTCAACTGGATTCTACTGTTATAAATTCGTTTGCAGCTGAATTTGGCAACAGTAGCTTGACAAGTAGATTGTGCTTTTTAAGGATGAAAGTGTGGGAAGAATCATGGGACATCTGCTAAGTCATGTTGTTTAAGCCCATTATGTATATTAAACCCTTTTGTTTCCACTTTCATATATTCTACAGGAAAATGCCACTTTGTTTAACATTTAAACTCTTTATAAAGAGCATAGAAATGTAATTTAGGAGCCTAACTGACACTTAAATGAATCAACACTATTTTATTCAGTTGATGTTATAGAGATGCTCATTCAGCCTAAACTTTGGATTTATAGCAGGTTTGTCAAGATAAGATTATCAGTAATGATGGGCTTTTGTTATGTGTGAAAACTGAAACTAACAGAAGTTTCTGTCCCTGTTAAATTATTCTGGGACCAGACCTACTTTCCAGTCTATGTGTTAAACAAAACAGAACAAGCAAAAATAACTTAGCTACTTGCTTCTCTGACTTCTCAAGCTCTTAAGACTCTGTCCAAGCGATCTTTTCCATCCACTGTAGCAGGTCTAATACAATGAGCTTTAAGTGAGAAAAGTCGAGATTTCTGCTAGAATTTGGGAAATGTATATTTAACTGATAGAATAATATTTTGAGATAATTTGTGAAGAATGAAGACTCTATGATATGAACACAACCATTTTAATTAAAAATCAGTGGTTAACTTAATTTAAAAGTTTTTTTTTAGATAGAGGCATGCCAGAATGGTGGGGCAAGAGGTTGGGACGGGGGGGGGGGGGCGTTGGAAGGAGGGAAAAGGGAACCACAGCATTGAATGTGTTCTTCATTGTGTTCTCCAGGGCCCAAGCCTGGGTTATACAGATGTAAAAGCAGTGAACTATCCAAATGATTATTTTGCCTCAGTCATTCATTTATCCCAAACGTGCTTTTCTTTCTTTTAAAATTAAGAAGTCAATGGATTTAAATAATAATATTGAGTTAGATCTGCTGACCTGTTGAATCATGTGTCATCGTGTCCTTTAAGTCTGAGAAGGCATACAGTGGAATCTCATTCATTTTCGTAATTTGAGTATTTGAATTGTGCCAGTATAATTTCCAATAAACTAATTTCTATGTCAGAATTATTGACACTATCAGTTACAATTGATTCAAGAGCAAGACAAGCTCCATATGCCATCTGTTTTCTTGATATGCCTATTCAAGAAACCAAAGTGTAGACCAGCAAGTTCAAGATTGTAAGATCAGGGAGAGTTGAAAATTCCTAGGGAGAATTGAATATCCTTAGGAGATATTTAGTTCTTGACTTTTTATTTTATATCACCTTACAATTTACTCTGTCTGAAATTTTTGTGTGTAGATAACTGAAGCTTTTACTAAACTTATAACATGAAACAATCTCATTATAAATCGGTCATTTGTTCCTAGTCTCAGCAAGAGAGATGTTGCTGTACTTATTTATTTTGCTAGATGGAAATAACTCTAGGTAATTGTGCAAAGTGAAATAATTAAGGAAATAAAAGAAGGTAATAACCACATGATTCCACGCATGTGTAATGTAAATGACTATAACAAACAGATAAAAAAGAATAAATAACTTAGACTTTTGGGGGCTGGGTGGCAGTGCACCCAGTTAAGTGCACATGCTACTAAGCAAAAGAACCTGTGCAAAGATATGGATTTGAGCCCCCTACTTCCCACCTACAGGGGGTACACTTTATAAGCAGGGAAACAGGTCTGCTGGTGTCTATCTTTGTCTCTCATTTTCTCCTGAGCCCTGGTGATAACCCTGGAGAAAAAAAAAAAAGAACTCTTAAAACTATGATGAAAAATGAAGTATGAAGACTAGGAAGAGTATTTTTTAATAGTGTGACGATACTGAAATTCTGATTTTGGATATGATGAGTTACATACACATGAAGAGGTATAAAACAGTTTCTTAAAATTTATAATATTGTAAACCAATCTTAAATGAATTTTTTAAAACAGTAAGAAGTCAGCATTTGAAAAGCTCTATTCAGGTTTAGTTTAGTCCAGAGGAATTCTAGATTTAAAAAAAATTTAAATTATTTTTATTTATTTATTGGATAGAGAGAGCCAGACATCGAGAGGGAAGGGGGTGATAGAAAGAGAGAGAAAAAGAGAGGCACCTGAAGCGCTGCTTTACTACTTGCAAAGTCTTCCCCCTGAAGGTGGGGAACCAGGGGATCAATCCTGGGTCCTTGCGCATTGTAACATACACACTCAACCAGGTGCGCCACCACACAGTCCCTAGATATTTTTATACTTATTGTCTAGATAGTTTTAATCTTTTTTTTTTTGGTTAGATAGTTTTAATCTTACTCTCTTTCTAATAGACAAAATTTTTGAGGGAAAAGCCTTCATGTTAAAGACTAAAAAAGATGTATTTTACATTATCATGAAGACCAGTTATTATTCAAGAAAACAAATAAAAGATATATTCCTGTACATTGCATTATACATAGTTAAAGAATACTAAAAAGTGAATCATCAGGTATTTCTCATGTATGAATAGGAGTAACTGACTCTTAATAGAAGACTAAAGAATTAGTATTGAATTGTCCAATTATTTTCAAAACATAGAACCTTATTAAATAACAGTGTAACCTCATGTTTGTTCAAGTGGTTGAATTGTAGATGGGTAATTTATATTTATTGAACAAAAACTACTAGTCCAATCAATTGGTGCTCCTCCATTGCTTCCAGCAAAAGCCCTTTTATACCAAGTTTGGTTATATCCCAATGGAGACTCTTTGAAAAATACTTCTATTTACTAGCATAAAGTGACTTCTGTCTGCCTCTTCTGATTAGAGAGATAGCTCACCAGGTAGAGTTCTCACAGTGAAAGATATGTGTGCTACTGAGGGTGGGGAGGGCTGTGTGCAGGCAAAATTAGGTTGTCTAGTATTAAGAAAGTTGAATCTATAAAGGAGGCATAGCAAAGTCGTGGAGACTGACTCTTGACCCCATCACTTAAAAGATATGGGGAATGTGTCTCCACTCCTCTATGTCCTCTTTTTGTCATCTGCAAAATGAATGTAGCAGCAGTGCCAACCTCATGTAACTATATATATATGTGCCTCCAGAGTTATTGCTTGGGCTCAGTGTCTGCACTACAAGTCCACTGCTCCTGGTGGCCATTTTTTCTTTTCCATTTTATTGGATGGGACAGAGAGAACTTGAGAAAAGAGGGGAAGAGAAAGATACCTCCAGACCTGCGTCACCGCTTGTGAAGCGAGTCCTCTTGCAGATGGGGAGCCGGGAGCTCGAACTGAGATCCTTGAGCAGATCCTTGCACTTCATCCTATGTGCTCTTAACCAGGAGCATTTAACTGGGTGCACCACCGCCCCCAAGCTCATATAACTTAATGAAGACTGATAGAGTTAGGTCTTACCAATAGCAGAATCTAGCACATATACATTTTTCTTGTCAATATTAGCTACTATCTATTGTTAGTGTTATTGTTTCATTAACTATATTGACATATGCTTATGACAATTTTTCCATATACTGTATTAGCAACAATTTATTATATACTACAGCATATAAGTGACATATTCTAAATCATTTTACTTTAATGTTCATAATATAGAGACTAATGTCATTTATAGTACATATTTGCTACATATTGTAGTTTATTACATGCTATTTCTGTATTGTAATTTCTTATTAAACTATTAATTCCTCTAGGACCTTTATCTTGGTTAGAGAGAGTAACAAATATTTGCTGTAACAGAAAATACAGCAAGAAATATATTAGGAAATAGAGTTGAAGTACATATTATATGCTAGAATGAGGTACCTATGAGGCTCCCAAATCAACTCTTGCCTTGAGTAGTTGGTTATAGCAGTAGAAAGTTATGGACTCTGAATGATTATATGAGAATTTTTCAATACAAAAGGGGTATCTGAAGCCACTAGACAGGATGCATTTATCAGGAAGTGTTTGGTGAGAAAAGAAAGAAAGAAAGAAAGAAAGAAAGAAAGAAAGAAAGAAAGAAAGAAAGAAAGAAGTAAACGGAGGGAGATAGGGAGGAAGGAAGAAAGGAAACAAGGAAGGGAGGGTGGGAGGAAGGGAAGGAATGAAAGAAGGGTGAGAGAAAACTGGGAAAGCTGAGGGCAGATTCAGATCCCTCCAGTCTGGGTGTGGCAGAGAACAGGAGGTCTGGGAAGGATGGGAGGGAGACCTTCCAAGCCACAAGTAAGGAGATGATTCAGTCAGTTCTTGTCTATTGATGAACAGCTGGTGTCCTCATGTCCTGAAAGAATTCTCGCAGCTTTTTAAATAGTCAGATTCAGGCCAGGGTAGAATTGGGGGGTGGGGAAGAGCACACTAGTAAAGATTGGAGATGTGAACTCAGCAAATGAGTACATCTGGGCGGATGCTTGCTCCACCATGTTTGCAATTCAAGTCCGAGCCCCTGGCATACGATGGACCTTGGCAAAAACAAAACAAAACAAAAAAAACCAAAACCCAGTACTGTGGTCTTTCTGTATGTCTCTTTCTTCCCACCCCATGTCTCTGTATCTATCTGAAAAAGTCAATCCTAGGAATGGTGAAGTTCTGGCAACTACTTACCAAAAATAATATGACAAGCAAAAACCTGTGAACTCAAAGTTAGCAATTGCTTCCCCTGCCTCTGTGGGACTCCATACCTGCTCAAGGAGTGGCTAATAATTTTTCCATTTATTTATTTATTTATTTTCTTTGATAGGACAGATAGAACTTGAGATGGAAGGTAGATAGAGACACCTGCAGCACTGCTTCACCACTCATGAAGCCTCCCCACTGCTGGTGGGAACTGGGGCTTGCTTTTGATAGCATGTACACTTATCTGGGTGTGCCACAGCCCAGACCCTAGCAGCTGCTTTTAACTGCTGTTCAAGACATTATAACACTGAAAAACTCTAGTATAGTGGGCAGGGGTGGGGGAGGATGTTTTTGATACCAGGATATGTTCTAGGCATTGTTTTAAAGTCCTTAAGACCTGAGAACTGGGAGCCAGGTAGTGGTGCACTGAGTTAAATACACATAGTATTAAGGATCAAGCATCCCCTACCTGCAGTGTGGACGCTTCATAGCAGTGGAACAGGTCTGCAGGTCTCTCTCTCTCTCTCTCTCTCTCTCTCTCTCTCTCTCTCTCTCACTTGCTATTCTCCCTTTCTCCTCTCAATTTCTCTCTGTCCTATCAAATAAAATAGAAAAAAAAAAAAAGGAAAAATGGCCACCAGGAGTAGATTTATAGTGCTGGCACCAAGTCCTATTTATAACTCTGGAGGCAAGAGGGAGAGAGAAAGAACACTATGGTATTAATGAATGATAAGGGTGCTAGAATCCATTATTGTCAACTGTAAAAATCCCAGTATACAAAACACAGTCAGCCCTACTGGGCATGGACCCCTATATTATTGTAAGCCTGTTACAGCCTTGTCATTCTAACTTCAGGTGAATTAAATTCTCACTCCTGAAGAAAAGTTCCTTTTACCTGTTCTCAGTATATAGAGAGAAAATTATGAAAGATAAGAAAATCTTTTCCCTTAAAGGTCACTTCTTAAACGATACAGTTTCATAAACTAAAGGATACAGTTTGTGTTTTCTCCAATTTAAGAACAAGAATTCTCAAGGAAAGCCTGACAGACTTGAAATCATTTCCTAGGTACAAGCTAATTTTTATTTCCATGCTAAGATAACCAAGGAATTTTATTCATTAGAAAATTCCCATTCCCCTTCTATTGTGAATTATGACCTAGCCATAATTTTTTACCCTAACTTTTAGGAAGTTCTTAAGTGAAGAAGCTCTTCCATAAATACAAAGTAAATTAACTTGCAGATAGAAGGGACTTTATTATACTTTTGTTCTTAGTGCTCTGAAATGGAGGGTTGGGTTCTGAAGGGCTCTTAAACTCATTAACTGTAATTATGCATTGGATCGACCTTCTCGTGGTGCATCCCGTGAGTACCCATTTATTGGGGAAACTGACGATCCTTCCTAGCCGACTGAATCCACATGGATCCCAGTCACTTTCAAAGCCAGCAACAAGTAGACATCAGGCTCAACCTGACGCTGTTGACTGGCTACGGAAGAAGGGCAAACGCTAGAAGAAGATGCAACTGTACATTATAATTAGTTGGTAGTCATTAGATACTATCTACATATTGTGACATTACATGACATTTTTCCAAATTATGAAATATTATCCTTATTACAAAAAATATGCTTGAATGAAGAGACACCATGAGTCCCTCTATATCTGATTTCTACTTCATTATACAAATATTCTCTGCTAGCTATGCTTTGTTTATGTATTTTATTAATTAATTAATTGATTTATTATGTTTTGCCTCCAGGGTTATTGCTGGAGCTCGGTGCCTGCACTATGAATCCACTGCTCCTATGGCCATTCTATGATTTTTTTTTAATTCAATTTTTTGATGGGACAGAAAGAAATTGAGAGGGCTGGGAAAGATAGCAAGGGAGAGAGAAAAATAAACACCTGAAGACCTGCCTCACCGCTTGTGAAGTGACCCTCCCTGCAGATGGGGAGCTGGGGGCTTCAGCCAGGATCCTTGCTCAGGTCCTTGTGCTTTGCACTATGTGCACTTAACCTGGGGCGCAACCGCCTGGCCCCCTTCAGGATTCTACTATTTAGATGAGCTTATTTTAGGCTGCCTTTAATTTTGTAGAAGTCTTAATAATGGTTTTTAGTAAGTGACTAACATGGGACTGGGTGGAGATACATGCATTAAAGCAAGCTTACCACCATATACAAGGACCCTGGTTCAAACCCCCAGTCCTTACCTGCCTGGGGGAAGCATTGCTGCTGGTGTCTTTGTTTTTTTCTACCTCTGTGTCTCTCACTTCCTTCTCAGTTTCTCTCTGTCTCTGTCAAAAGAGAAGAAAAGAAAAAAATATCCACCATGGCTCCCTAGTCCCAGCAATAACCCTGCTGGAAATCAAAGCCAAACAAAAACTGCTGACATTGTGGAGACCTAGTTACTGTATCTTATACTCTAAAGGATAAAGTAATGAGAGTGTGGGGCTAGGTCGTGGCACATCTAGATAAAGGCTCATATTACAGTGTGCAAGGACTCAAGTTCAAGCTCCTGGTCCCCACCTTCATAGGGAAAGCTTCATGAGTAGTGAGGCAATGCTGCAGGCTCCCCCACCTCTCTCTCTCTCTCTCTCTCTCTCTCCCTGTCTGTCTCTCTCTCTCTCTCTATCTCTCTGTCTCCCTTCCCCTCTCAATTGTTCTGTCTCTATCCAATAATAAATAAGTAAAAGTATTTTAAAAACAAAGTAACCAGAGTAGGTTCTGTTGCCAAGAGTGCAGGGAAATCTTCCTATAGAACTTGTGGAAGTGTGGACTTTAATGACCTATTAAAGGAAAAAATACTTACAACTAGAGATCTAGTGGTCTATTTTCAGAAATGAAGGTATCAGTCAGTAAAAGTTACTGACAAATATGTTTACAGGAGTTCAATCTTAGGTTGTTGCCAATAAAATACTGACTAAATAAATAATGATAAATAAATAATGATATATCCATTCTATGAAATATAAAAATACCCCACTTCTGGGACTGGGCTATGGCACATCAAGTTAAGCACAAACATTACAATGCATAAGGACCCTGGCTCAAGCCTCCATTCTCCACCTGCAGGAGGGAAGCTTCTTAAGCAGTGAAACAGTGCTGCAAGTGTGTCTCTCTGTCTCTTTCTCTCCCTCTCTATTTCCATTACGCCTCAATTTCTCTCCATTTTACCAAAATTAAATAATTTAAATAAAATGAATTTAGAAAAAAGTTATTAAAAGAATACACTTCTATGCACTAGCGAAAAAAAAAAAGCTATCCAGAATTTAAGTACAGAAAATAAAGAGAAGAATATATAATTATGTTTAAGCCCATATTACAAAAAAATAAGTACTACATGCATTCATTTTTGTTAATGTGTTTCCATATGTATAGTATGTCCATTAGTAGAATTATTATAAATGAAAAGGGAAGGATTAAATGAGAAGGAAAGACAAGATTTTTCATCTATATATCTTTGTGTCATTTGACGTGTTAAGCGTGCATAATTTTGTAATTAAAATAGAGTATTAACCATTGGGTAGAAGGCATTGGGTGGTGATGCAGCTGGTTAAGTGCACAATTCACCATGTGCAAGGACCTAGGTTCAGTCCTTCAGTCCTCACCTGTAGGAGGAAGGCTTCATGAACAGTGCTCCGCATGTTTCTCTGTCTTTCTCTCCCTTCCTATTTCTCTTCCTTCTCAATTTCTCTCTGTCCTATCAAATATGATAAAACACTGGGTACAAATATTTGTTGCCAAGTGAAAAGTTATCTCTCCTTTTGAACTCAAAATGTTTATAGATTTAAATGTGTGTCTTCTTTTAACCCAAATAGTGACTGGGTTTGTCATCTACTGGATAAAATATATTGAGGTTTCTCTCAGCACATTATGTTTACCCAGGTCCCAGGACTCTTAAATAAATACATTGTGTTTATTTAAATCCTGGATAAGAAATCATTTTTCAAATACAATAATTACCACATATAGTACTTTGGACTTCTCTCTTTAAGCTATCCAAAAGGGTCTCATTGGTTCTGTTGCTATAACACTAGGAAATAGGATGGCAGTTAGTATAAGCTGGGATAATTAAAGCTGTAACTTTTCTCTGAGATGCTACTGACTTAGAGTTATTTGGTATTATGTATAATTTCTACAGTTACCCTTTCACTATTATCAAACTTTGGCTTGCAAACAATTAGTAAAGAATTTTGTGTCAAAGCTTCAATAGGTCAAGATCATAGACCGTGGTTACATTTCTGAGAAAAAGCTTATATTAATAAAAAATTAGTATCAGAGTCAACGTGTTAGTATACCAAGGTCTTTGCTTACAATTTTTATATTTCCAAGAGACTGAGTTCAGGTTTATTGTGAATAGCAATTTATGAACAAAAATCCACAATTTTTTACCAGGAAATTCGAAAACCACCCTTAATCATTCCCATGTGACTATCTCATTTCTAAGTAACCATAACCATTTTAGTAAACAGTTTCCCCGTTTTTGAAAGCTCAATAATTGATTATTTTCTTCCTAACACATGCATGCTGGACATACAACTCTGACTCCCCAGTTAGGTAAATGTTCTCGTAGATATTAGACACAAATGGATTAGACCTTGCTACCCACTCAGAGATGTGTGTGTGTGTCTGTGTGTGTGTGTGTGTGTGTGTGTGTGTGTGTGTGTGTGTGTGTGTGTGTGTGTGTGTGCGTGTACTACAGAATTTCTGCTTCATCTGCTCAGCCAATAATTGGTCAGAGCATGACTCTGGTTAGAAATAAGCAACAAGCTTCCTGTATCCAGGAGCAGAATACAAGGTAGTGCATGTAGCTTCAGAGAAACATGCGTTTACTTTTGAAGAAAAGCAGCAGCGGGTGACCAGTGAACAGCATATGTCTGAAATCCATTATCTGACAAGTTCTTTCCAGCGTTCCCAGGAATGCTGGTCTGACTAGTAAGATTCGTTTCTACTTCCTGCCTTTTGGATAAAATGAGTTTGCCAACCAGCTGTGAGTACCTAACGCTGGGGAAAGTAGCTAGATTCCGAAGCGCTTATGCTCATGGATCGCCTTATGCAATCAACAAGCCAATTGATATTAAGGCACAGAGGAGACGGTAACTGATTTCCTTTCTTCTGGTTGTTTGTCAGTGAAAATATGTTTTGTGGCCCTTTGGTAGTTGCTTTGGCAGTCTGTTGAGCTGGGAGGATCAGGATGAGAGGTTAGTTTTTAAAATTCAACATACTGGCCAGTTAGAAAAAAATTAACTAATGAGCAAAGCTGGAAAATATTCTTAGCTTAACAATTTAGCAGAAACTGTTCTGGTTTTAGAATCTGTTGATTTTAGCAAGTTGAAAGCTTGTTAGTGCCTGTTTTATCATCAGAATCATTCATGATGAATAGTTGACTTGGGAAATAAAGAATATATTTATAAATCACTCTTAATAGAAGATACTCACTATCTTGTAACCCACACATAACATTCCTCATATGCAACAAATATGTTAAGATTCTATAAGAATTGTTTATTTTCATGTTGTCACAGTGGTGGTCAGAATAAGGTTAGTTATTTCTCTCTACAGATGTTATTTCTAGATCAGTCTTCCATAATTCTGCTAGATCACAGTGTTCAAATTACCCATCTCTCTCCCTCTCCCTTTCCCTTCCCCCCTTTCTTCTCTCTCTCCTCTCTCTTCTCTCTCTGTCTTTCTTCTCTCTCTTTCTTCTCTCTCTTCTTTCTGTCTTTCTCCTCCCCCCTCCCTCCCTCCCTTCCTTCTTCCCTCCCTTCTTCTCTCCCTCACTCCCTTTCTCTTTCCCTCAGCTGTTCCTATTGTATCATAGGAATTTCCCATTTGAACTCATATTTTTATTACAAGGAAAGAATGCACACACTAAGTAGACCTTTTCTACCTTTCAGCCTTTTAGAGAGTATAAAGATAAGGATGACAGGCTTGACTAGTGGGTCCAAAAATCACCCTGTAGTTTTGGAGTCATAAAGTCCTTTTACTCAGCATATCACAATAGACTTCAAAAGTGTTTTATAAGGAAGGTCTATTATTTTTTGTGACAATGCCAGTTCTTTCAGATTTTATAAATTTTCAGAATATAAATAAAAATATATAGTATGTTTAACTGAAAGGCTGTCATTGTCACCTTATTCTTTTTTTAGTTTCTTTTTTAATTTATTTATTTTTATATTATAGAATTACATATCGGCAGGGGTTTGACTCCACATCATTCCCACCACTAGAGTTCTGAATCTTCAGTCTCCCCACTGCAATCCACCACAGTTCTCCTAAGGTTGTAGACATGGGCCAACCATCGTCTCTCAACTATCTGTCCACATTTATACATAGTTGTCCCTTCTTTTCTGATTCACTCCTCTCTTCCCCTCCAAGCCACTCATAGCAATATAGATACCTCCATATGTCCTTCTCCTTTTCCTTCTCCCTCTCTGGGTGCTGATGGAGCTGGAGCTCAGAGCCGTCATATCTTCATACTATCACTTCTCCCCCTCTGGGAGTATGGATCAAGGTTGTTTATGGGGAGCAGAAGGTAGGAGTTGTGGCTTCTGTAATTGCTTCTCTGTTGAGCATGGGCGTTGACAGGTCTATCCATACTCCCAGCCTGATTCTCTCTCCCTATTGAAGCAGAGCTTTGGAGATACGACGGTCCAGGACACATTGGTGAGGTCGTCTGTCCAGAGAAGTTGGGATGGAGTCATGGTAGCATCTGTAGCTTGATGTTTGGAAGGTGACATGACCTAAGTTGAGACAAAATGCTTAGTGAACAGGAACCAAAAAGTAGGATTAGAGTGGATGAGATTAGGGATTTTAGGGTAGAAGAAAACTAGGGAAACCACTTTAGGCATGGTCCTAGGGGCACACAACTATTGTAGTTTTGCTTGAGTTTGGTAGCTAGCCTGAGGTTGGATAAAAATATTGTCTGAGGGAGCCAGGGGGTAGCGCAGCGGGGTGCAAAAAGCGCAAGGACCGGCGTAAGCATCCTGGTTCGAGCCCCCGGCTCCCCACCTGCAGGGGAGTCGCTTCACAAGCGGTGAAGCAGGTCTGCAGGTGTCTGTCTTTCTCTCCCCCCTCTGTCTTCCCCTCCTCTCTCCATTTCTCTCTGTCCTATCCAACAATGATGACATCAATAACAACAACAACTTCAACAGCAATGAAAAACAACAAGGGCAACAAAAGGGGAAATAAGTAAAATAAATAAATAAATAAATATTTAAAAAATTAAAAAAATATATTGTCTGAGAGAATAGTGTCAGAGTAGAGAAAAGGGCTAGAAAGTTGGATTAGGGCAGGAAGTAGCTTCTGTTCTTGGAAAAAAAATTCTATGGCTAAAATTAACTGTTTATCTCTATCATATATATATGTGGTGTGTGTATGTATATATATATATGTATATACATATACATATACATATACATATACATATACATATACATATACATATATATATATATATATATATATATATATTTAGCACCAGAGACTGTATGACCACTAAGTCCCTATTAGTCTGAGTGTATAGCTCATGGTCACATCTGAGGAACATTGCGGGCTGCACTCTTTTCAGAACTAGTCTTTTTCGAGTAACATAGCACAATACCTCCAGCCTTCCTTTGGAGACGGGCTAACTTTACCATCATTGCTTTATGATGAGGACAAGGGCATGAAAGGGCTCACAAGATGCTGTTCCTTATGGAAGGTCACCTTATTCTTTTACTTTCCTTTTCCTACTTACAAATCCACATATTCACATATAAAACATACATACTGCCAAATTTGATCGTATTCTAGAACCATGAGGGATATAAATTTAAGAGACTTTTTAAAAAAAATTTTTGAGCCTTGGGGGCCTGGTGGTGGCACACCTGGTTGAATGCACATATTGCAATGGACAGGGACCCAGGTTTGAGCCCCTGATCCCCATCTTCAGGGGGAAAACTTTGCAAGTGGTAAAGCAGAGCTATAGGTGTCTCTGTCTCTCCCCCTCTCCTTTCCCTCTCAGTTTATGGCTGTCTCTATCCAATACATAATGATAATAAAAGATTTTAAATAACAGCTGAGGCTTTAGAAATGTGTTAAGTTTACTTTTCAACTGTGTTTTTAAAACTGATGTGATTTAATATTTACAAGAGGAAAGATGTTTTGTTTATTTTGTTTTTTGCAATGGAGGAAAAACTTTTTGTTCACACAGTCATTGTTAACAGGGTAAGCAAGAGGAAAAATTTGTTATTATTATTTTTCTAATAGAGATAGGCCAGAGAAAATGAAAGATGCCACAGTAATAGAGGGTCCTGCAGTGCAGTGGGATGTGACTTGAACCTCAGTCACCTGCATAGCAAAGTAGCACATTGCCCACTTGAGTTATTTCACTGGTCTAGAAATATCATATTCTTTTTCCCAGAGTACCAAGAATATTCTGGCCAGTTCTAAAGTCATTTAAATTTATAATAAACTAAAAGCAAATAGTAACTATCTTAAAGTACATAAGAGAAATGTATTCTGAGAAACCCAGCATGACTATCTTTCTGTCAGTAACTTCATTCTTTAATTAGTGGTGTGATACTTCAAACCCATACAAGTCGCCACATGCATGTGTGAATGCTATTATCTCCTATTCATAGTATCTTACTTTTGTGCTTAAAAGTAACCAGCTTTCGGTATGTGTTAGCAGATAAATGAAATTTTGTAAGCTGACATGTATATGGATTTAGTATGATGTGTTAGCATAATGTTTTCTACCCATGGCTGTTCAGACTTACTACCAATAGGATTTAAAAATAGGGTATGGGGTCATAAGGTAGGTCACCTGGGAGGTTGCCGATTTTGCCTTGCAAGAGACTCGGGTTCTAGTCTTTGGTCTCCATGACACTAGGGAAAATTTTGATGATGTCTCTCCCTCCTTCTGTTTTTTCTTCTCAAAAGTAAGTTCAGAAGAACGAAGCCCTAGCAATGGCAAAGGAAAAAAAAAAAGTGGGGAGGATAACAGTCTATTTTACAAGCAACTATTCTTGCAAGACATTTGATAATCAATGTTTTATGGCATAGACTGAATTTTTTTTTTAAATTCAAGTCTCACGTTAGCGCATTATATTGCTTATATTAAGCTTGTATGTCAAATAAGTGGCTATTCATGTAAACAAGATTATCCAGATTTTTTTTTATTTCATAGAAGTATAATGAAAACAATGGATGAGGAATGTAAATGAATGAAAGCAGAGACAAATAAGGTCAAGTTCAGGTCCCAGATCCCCCGCCCTGCGGGGAGTAAAATTCACAGATGGTGAAGCAGTGCTACAGGTGTCTTTCTTTCTCCCTCTCTCCCCCAGCCCTCTCCAATCCTTTATCTTCATTGGAAAATTAAATAAATAAAATGAAATAAAATTTAAAAAGAGTGCAGTGGTATAATTTCATTCCACGTTCACCAGCAAAATCTGTGCCACCCCCCATCACCTCGAATTATAAAAATTCACCATTCAAGCTGGAATTTTTAATATTTATTTCTTATGAAAGAGATACAGAGAAAAAGATACTGAAAGCAAGAGCAGAACATTTTTTGTCTCTAGTGGTACCTGGGGATGGAACCTAGGACCTCAGGCATGGAAGTCTTTTGCATAACCATCTTGCAGTCCCATCAGCTCTTACATAATAACTTTTATTTTTTAAGATCTCTTTTAATTTGTTTATTTATTTATTTATTTTACCTTTTGTTTCCCTTTTTTATTGTTGTTGTGGTTATTCTGGTTGTTGTTATCGTTGTCGTTGTTGTTAGATTAGGACAGAGAGAAATGGAGAATGGAGGGGAAGACATAGAGGGGGAGAGAAAGACACCTGCAGACCTGCTTCACCACCTGTGAAGTGACTCTCCTGCAGGTGGGGAGCTGGGGGCTGGAACCGGGATTCTTACCCTGGTCCTTGCGCTTTGTGCTATGTGCACTTAACCCACTGCGCTACTGCCTGACTCCCAAGTAGTAACTTTGAAAAGCTTTATTAAAAAAAGCCAAAAACCTTCATTTGAACTTTTTCTTTTTTTATAATGCTGAGAAAACAGTGCATGTGGAATAGGGGTTATTTTCTTAGAGTCATTAATTCACAAAAGCATAGATAACCAATTAAATAGTTACACTTACATAATGTTTGTTGAGAGTTATCTTGATTTTTTTTCTTTTCTAATTATTACAGTAACTATAAGGAAGGAGGGAGAGAAGGAATAGAGAGGGGTAAAATACAGAACTGAAGAAGATAAGTTGTTCATTGATGTTTTTGCTTATCCAGAGAAACACAAGATTGAGGTGATACAGAGAGATCTGCTGCTCGCTGTGGCACCACATATACTAAAGAGAAAGCTGATGTTTCAATGAATGCAAGAAATAAAATAAGAATATAGTCACATATATAAAGCACAGCTCGATTTAAATCTCAGTGTAGCCTTATAAAATTACTTCTGAAGGAACAGCATGTTGTCTTGGGAACACAGGGAATTCATTTTCCAATTGAAAATTAACTAAATTAGAAGTGTGACCACATGGTCATTTAATAGTTCTGAATTCTTATTTCAAGGATGTCAAGAAAGACATTAACAAAGCAGTCAACACTACAACATCTTAATTATTCTCAGTGTTGAAAAAATGACACTCCTACCATCTGTGATCCTAGAGATTTTCTGCTTTTGATATGATTTTTTTCTTTTTTATTTTTCGTAGCTCTCATATACCCTAGAGCTCTATTTTTTATACTCTTGCAGGACTATATTACCCAAATGATTTTATAAAATGTTGACATCTCGACATTAATGCATAGAAAGTGAATAGTAAATTTAATCTTTTCTGGTTCTTGTGTGATTTGTATAATGTTCATTGTTTCATTTCCTCCATAAACAACCATTCTATATCATGGAATAAATGTTTGCTTAGTGCATAAATGAAAAAATATATGTTAACCATCTTAGCATAGTTGTATATATAGCTTCCTTGGTTGGCTCCCAGTATGGACACTTTGGTGTGATTTTTTTGCCGTATTGTTCTGCATTAGTTGAGTTTTCCTTCATTATTTATTTCCTCATAGAAGCTGCATACAGCATTGACTTTAGAATTCTGACTTAAATGGTTGGAAATCATGACTTTTGTTCTTACCGGGCCAAGAAAGAAAAACCTGAAACTCATTTATACTTTCATAGTTATAAAGCTTCACATAGTGAAGTGAAGAGAGGACAGAAAATTCCCAGAGGAAAAAAATATAAGTGCAGTATTTTCCGATAAAAAAGCAAAAATTATAGACTCATTTACCAAAATTATGAAATCTAAGTCCTGTTTGTAATTCTATAATCTAAATCTGCTTCTTTATTTAAAAAAAAAACACAAAGAGAGAAAAAAAAGACGAAAAGAGATGGAAGGAAGAGAAAAGGAAAAAAAAAATCAGTGAAAGAGAGAACCCACCAGCACCCATCGGTAAGGAAATAGCTGAGTACTACTTCTCTCAAACACAGTACTGCATTTCTGCCATAGGTCTGCAGTTGGCTCTGGGCATCTAGTCCCCTGGCTTCTCTCATAGACGCTCTGATTTATTTTCCCATGTCTTTAAGTAGGCTTATTCTTCTTTTTTGTGTGTGCGATTTAATACTGATTTACAAAATTGTAAGATAAAGATAATAGGCATATAATTCCACACCACTCCCACCACCACTGGAGTTCTGTGTCCCATCCCCTTTACTGAAAACTGTAGTAGTTCTTCCAAAGTCACCGATATGAATAGATTCTATAATTATCTATCTATATCTATGTCTTTATGTAGATTTTCCTTTCCCCCATTTTTTCCCAAAGGTCCTGTCTTCACTTCCTTTCTAAGTCATACTTACACCTACTACTACTTCTGGGTGTTTTTCTTTTTCCCCTTTACTCTCTCAGATAAGAGAAGTTCTTGCTATTACCTCTGGGGTCAGTAAAAATCAGGGCACAAAAAGAAACAGTAAAGGGACCAGGTGGTGGTGCACCTGGTTAAGAGCACACATTATAGTGCACAAGGACCCAGGTTCTAGCCCCTGGTCCTCACCTGCAGGGGGAAAGCTTCACAAGTGATGAAGCAGGGCTGCAGGTATCTCTCTGTCTCCCTCTCTGTCTTCCCCTCCCCTCTCAATTTCTCTCTGTCTCTACCCAATAAAAAAATAATAAAATAAAAAATTTAAAATAACAGAAGATAAGAACTAGCACAGTTAATATGGATCCATTCTAATCAGCTTTGTTTTCTTCTTTAGGAAAGACTCCTAGGTTGTACACTTGAATTTCTGAATAATCACCAAGTTAGTTCTTTTGTTTAAATGGTAAATGAGTTTGCCAGGTCTGACATAACAAAAAAAAAAAATGGGACTAAAGGTTGGACTAGGGGTTTTACAAAACTGAAATTTATTTTCTTACTCTTTTGGAGACTAAAATTCTGATACTGTGTTATTCACAGATTTTTTTTTTCCAGTGAGGGGAAAAATTGGTTTTTCAACAGATTTGGTTTTACATAACCTCTTATTTCCCCATACCCACTTTAATTTAGAATCAGTAATCATTCCAACAGTGCCCAGACTAAAGTTTTTCTTTATAAGGTCTTTCTTTCTTGTTAAGTGGTTCTCAACTATGATGATTTTTATCCCCTACGGGGCATTTAACAATATATTTGATCATTTTTTATTGCTTCAAGTTGGACACTGGCTAATGGCTATAACTAGGTAAAGGATAGAGATACTGTTAAATATCCCATAATATACAGCATAACCTTTGTGACAAAGAGCTATTTAATCATAGATCTCATTGGTACTGAAAGTGAGAAAACTTTCTGTAAACAAACAGGTTTGGTACAGACTTTGAAGCTCTGCAAACACTTTTATTTATAACCAGGCAAAAGCTATTTTTTAATGTATTCTGAATATACTTATCTTTCTCCTGGCAACCACTAGATATCATTTTCTTAGCCTGGTTAAAAATAGTAATTGTCATACTTTATTTTTTTAATGATCTAAAATATTCGGTATTTCAAATCGCCCTGTACTGTGATTTGTCTGAATTAGTGACTTTATGTATTGTCAGGGCCTATTATTCTTTCAGTGGAGATACTAGTAAGATTTCATTACAGAGAGCTGAATAAGTGATCTAATACATTCTTGTAGCTACAGGCTAGCTGTTAAACATTGATCTGGTTTACAATGCAGAGTGAAAGATACTAGGTGAAATTATACAGAAGTTAATGAATAGCAAGTGATCATCTCATTGGTCACATATAATGAAGCTCTGTGGCTCCTTCATCTGTGGCACCAGCTCTTGGTATATGGGCCCACTGACTATGTATATGTGAGCCAAGTGTGTGTCTTCATTATTACCAGACCATCCTAAATGCAAAGAACAAATTACCTAAGAAGAAAAATCTGGGGTACAAGTAGTGCTTACTTTGAGGAGAAGGCCTTCATTACTCTTGTGGCTTCTTCTACTTCGCTCTTACATTAGGTAAAATTTATTGGCAGAACTGGAAAAATAGCCCACGTAGCTAGTACTCTGCTTTGAACCTATCCCATACTACATTAGAGGACATTTCAGTGCTATTGTGTCTGCCTCCCTGTCTCACTATTTCCACCCTCTACCCATCTCAGTCTCTCTATCCAAAAAAGCTCAGAGCAGTGAATTCCCAGTCATAACCAAAAATAAATAAATCATCAACAATAACAGTTCAAAATAGAATGTATATTTCCATCTCTTTCAATTCCAGGGCAGTATACTTATCTAAATATTCCCTAGAGAACTTACATTTAATATATCTGAATGAAAATAACCCAGACATTTTCACCATCTTCAATTTCCTCAGTGGTCCAGGAGTTATCAGACATGGAGGTAACTGGAGATGTTTCCTCTTCCTGAGCCAGAGGAATAGCTTTCTAATGTCAGGTGAATTCTTTTTCCTACCCTCTGTATTCATCCCCAGTTCACCATCAAAGGTTCATCTCTTAGGCTTTTTTGTCTAAAAGCTGGTTACTTTCAAAACTAACATTTATTTTACTACTACCCTTTTCCTGATTGCCATTCACAAAATAATTTTCTAAAACTCTATCATGACATTTTCATGCTTTCACTGCTACCTTTTTGATTATAAATATTTATATAAACTCCAAACAATCACTTTCTATTCCTTTCTCTAAGCTCTGTCTTTTTATACTTCCTTTATTACCTACAGTACACTATGTTTTATATGTGCAAAGTTGCAAACTATGTCTAATTTTTTGCCTGGAGTTTCCCTCTCCTATAATGTTGTGATAAACCCAATTCATCCTGCTGATCCAAGTATTCATAAAGTCTCTGAGTCCCTAATTTCAAATGGAACTTTCTCCATTATATTGTTATTGTTCCCTTTCTTGCATCTATCAAAATATTGTCTTAGTGAGCCTCAATTATTTATGTGTTACTACTGTTTCTTCTTTTTAAAAGTAACATGGTAGAATCATCTATTTTAGGAAGAATGCATTGTCTATGGCATGCAGTATAAATTGTAACAGAAAAGATGGAAGTTCAATCCTAATAGGAACAGACAGTCTAAGATTATAATATATATGAGTATTCCTTTACAATTGTGAGAAGTAGATAAAGAGAGAGGGAAATAGAGGACCCCCCCAATAAGAGTACACAAACAGGCACCTAGCGTAAACTGAATATTTAGAAATGATATCGTTGTTCATGATGAGACTGAAATATCAGCCACATGTTCCACAGAGAAATCTATGTCTGAGAAGTGAACATTGAAAAACCTAGAAGGATGAGATATCTTATATACAATGAGTGAGCAAGAGATTGACAAAAATGAACTGGAGGAAGAGATGTGAGTCAGTCTAGTACTGATCCACCACCCAGAGAGCTCTGCAGGCGCCTTCTGTGATGTTCCCTTGTTATGCTGGATCTTATACACAATAACCCCTGTGTTTTACCAGGTAAATTTTTAAAAGTAAATTAACCAAATAATTATCTCTTTCAATTTGGAGAGAAACATTTCATGGTTAACTTAATTTATCTACTTGAAATACAGTTTAAGGACATACTGTTTCTCAAACATGGAAATAAAGTTAATACTTTCCAACTAAAGTTGGAAAAGGTCAATTTTCCAATCCATTGTCAACTGCTAGAGATTAATTTTTAAGAAGTCACTTACTTTAAGCTTTTCCTTTCTGCATCCATTCATCATTTACTCATCACCCATATACACCTTTCTCCTTGCCAGAGTTTGATGAGACTATTTAGAATAATTGCATGATTTACTATGAATGAAATACAAGAGACTGTATATAATTTTATATTAGTCACATTCTGTCAACTAGTTAGAGAAATTTAATTACTTAGCCACTCTGAAAGTTGCTTAAAAATTTGCTTTTCATAGCTTTTCCCTTGCATCAAATAAAATCAGTATGTTTGTAAATTTGTCCTACAATGGTGAAGTTTCCTTTATCACCTTTTGTTTTACTTTGTATAGTAATATAAATGAAGTCGTGGATTTGGGAAATTCACTCTGGACTAGAGATAGCAGGTAATGACTTGCTATCAAATGCTTCTAATAAAGAAGATAAAGTGATAAAGAAGAGCTGGAGCAAGCAAATACAGAAATAAAGGGGTCTGTGGGCAATCAATCAGTTTTAGCCTTTCAACTAAGAGTGATGACTTTAGACTTGATTTCTAAGGCTATTTGTATAGCCCAAGGAGGAAGACTGTTCCATCAAATAAGATGCCTTTGCCACTAGTGATAAAAAAAAAAAAGAGGCTATATGAGGAAGTTAGAGGTGTCCAAGGGAAGAAATAATCAACTTCTCAGACAAAATGGAATGTGCTCTCTATTTTTGAAAGATGCTCTGGGCTTTCATATGGTTTTCATCAGTTCTCATTCTGCTCTAGGAAACATTCCCTAAATACCCAGACTGTGTTAGGTTCCTATTTATTTATTACTGTGCCACTATCTCTTTTTAAAATTTCACATAATTGTTATTTCATATTTATTTAATTTGTTGTTCTAAGAGCCTCCTTACACATTTGATTATAGTATCATGGGAAAAGAACCTACCTAAGCCTGAGTTTTGAATTACAGTGTTGTGAAATTTCTGACTGGAAATAAGAATAAGGAACAGTAAATGAATGTTCATCTTTTAAAGAAGCATTGAATTCATTTCAGCAACTTTCAAACTTATACCTCAAATCCAAACTATTCTTCCTATTTAAGCTCATAGCATACTCACTCCTATAAAGATGTCGTTGCATTCTAAGTTGAATTGTCATATGCTTAGAATTTTTTTTATTTTCTTCTAGTCTGAATTCAAAGATTACAATGATTATTCCCCAGATTTTTCTTTTTTTTCTTTTCTTTGCCTCCAGGGTTATTGCTGGGGCTCAGTACCTGCACACCATGAATCCACTGCTCCTGGAGGCCGTTTTTCCCCTTTTGTTGCCCTTGTTGTTGTAGCCTTGTTGTGGTTATTATTGTTATTGTTGATGTCGTTCGTTGTTGGATGGGGCAGAGAGAAATCGAGAGAGGACGAGAAGACAGAGAGGGGGAGAGAAAGACACCTGCAGACCTGCGACTCCCCTGCAGGTGGGGAGCCAGGGGCTCGAACCAGGATCCTTACGCTGGTCATTGCGCTTGGCGCCACCTGAGTTTAACCTGCTGCGCTATCTCCAGACCCCCGATCCCCCAGATTTTTAAGACAAAAACATTGGAATCAACCTCCATCTCCTTTTATTATATTATATTATTTTATTTTATTCCTTTGTACATTGCCCAATCCACTTCTACCTACTATAATTTTGTATATGAGTCACTTGTGTTTATCTTACTTATACTTCCTATCAGTGTGACCTAATTTCAAAACCTCTTAAATGACCTGCATGCTGTTGGTTTCCACATAGTTCCCCCAAAGAGCTCCTAGGGCATTTGTTGGTTTACTGTTTTCATTGTTATAGTAGTGTTTGTATTTCTATAGCTCAAATAAATCAGACCATAACTTCTTTGGTGGTAGATACTTGGTTACAAAATGTTATTATTGAGCTCCAGTATAAGCATACAAATTCTGTCTCTATGGTGTTTATTGATAAGATACAGATGACTCTGAAACCTGTAAATTTGCATAGTAAAACCATTAACAATTCTTTTAAGATTTATTGTTTAAAATTCACAATAAACTTGCTCAGAATTCATAGCCAGAAGCTTATCACAATAAAGGAGAGATTACTTTAAATATACAACATGGGGGAGTCCGTCAGGCGGTAGCGCAGCGGGTTAAGCACATGTGACACGAAGGGCAAAGACCAGCTTAAGGATCTGGGTTGGAGCCCCTGGCTCCCCACCTGCAAGGGAATTGTTTCACAGGCGGTGAAGCAGGTCTACAGGTGTCTATCTTTCTCTCCCCCTCTCTGTCTTCCCCTCCTCTCTCCATTTCTCTCTGTCCTATCCAACATTGACGACATCAGTAACAACAACAATAATAACTACAACAACTATAAAAAACAACAAGGGCAACGAAAGGTAAAATAAATAAATAAATATAAAAAATTAAAAATAAATAAATACACTACATGGACTTGTTGATTTCAGATAAGAATTAGAAAAAATACACACACACACACACACACACACACACACGTATTTCAAAGTCTGTTTGCTTTAAGATGGACTTATAATTTTCCTAAATTTGTTATTGCCCTTCTGTTCCTGGCACCTGGACTAAAAATATGTGCTTTAGTTTATGACCCTTTTCCCCTGAACATAAAAACTAGTATCTGATGTAAGATGAGTCATTTGATCCTGGTGTTACCATGGTAATTCATCATATATACAACATAATGAATACCAGTAGTTTTCTATTCTATTTGAATTTATATTATATTTTCTATTTTTTTATCTTTCTTATTTGCTTTGTGTAGTAAGAATTTAGTGATTAGCATGCGAAAGCAACCCAATTCAGTTTACCCTTTCTGTTGCTTATGGTAGGATTTCTACCCTGCTAGTGAGGGGGTTATTAGAGTTTCATAGAAGAGGTTTTGCTTCTCCCTGGTATTTATTTTTGTCAGTAAGGTTTTTATCCATCTTGGGGAAAATAATATGAAACTTTAAAAATATGCAAAGAGTCAGTATCATAAATCCTGTGTAAGCAGAGCACTCTCGCCTTGGAAATGAACCATCTAACTCCAGTTGAAATTCAAAAGCACCTCAGAACAGAGTAGGAAAATGAAAATTAACATTCACCACACTATCTATATTTAAAGCAGTGCTGTCAATTTGATAATATCACACTAGTATCTGCATGTCAGAGGCTGAGTTTTGTTACCTCAGCCATGATTGGGTTATGTTCATTGGGAGTTAATGGGACTTATATTTTTTATTTTTACTGATTTAGCATTAATTTACACTACTTACATTTTGATGGTGTAGTCTCACATCTATGTGTATAAAACTTATGCACCCTCCACTAAAATTCCATCAAACCAAAAACTCCCTATTCTTTTACCCTCTCTTTTTCTTGTATAACCATGTTAGTTTTCACAGGGCAGAAGAGTTTATTGTTTTTGAAGTTCACTTGATTCAGTTATTTATATTCCACACATTAATGAAACCAAACCATTTTTGTGAATTTCAGTTAGCATAAGCAACTTGAGTTTCATTTTATCCCAGAAGGCAGAATTTCATCTTTTGAAGTGGTCGATACAGCCACATTCATCTTTTGAGGCTACTGAAAAATTTAACATCTATGACGACAAAGGAGACACTATAAAGATACTGTTCAGTAGAACTGTGTCAGCTAATGCAAATTCAAATATACATGCTAAGTCACACAGGAGCTACGAAGGAGAAAGAAATGGCAATTTCATTAAGGTTCATTCCACTTTCTCTAACTGCTACTAAATTTAATGAACTCATATCCATTAGTAAGTATAGCAAAGTGATGAAAACTTTGTTCTCTTCCTATCTTAATTCCATTGGGCCTATTGTATTGGTTTTTGGATTGCTTAAGTATTTCTCCATTGTAATATTGACTACATTAGATTTTAGCTAAAAGAGCTGATATAAAAGCTTAACCTAATTGTTACCCCACTAAAATTTGTGACAGTGTATCATCAAAAGAGTGATCAATAGATATATAGATATTCAGTTTATTGTTGTGATTGTCACTGGGGCTTCACTACTCTGACCTGTATTTTTCATACAGTAAAAGAAAGAGCTCAGTGGAGGGAGTACCACATCAGTGAAACTCTTCATTCCAGTGGAGGCCGTGTTCAAACCTGCCTCCTATGCATGACAAGGCAAAGTCACTATACAAGTGAGCTATTGATGATCCTGCGTATAGATGTGCATATACTCAATCTGAGAAAGAACTCCAGTATTTGGAGTAAATATAATTAGTCTCACTTACAAAGCTATTAAGATTACATGCAACCAAGGAAAAATCTCCCACATAGCAAGGAGTTATATACAACTTCATCCCAGTTGATGATTCAGCTTTGCTACCTTCTTCTGGTCCACTCATGTGGAATTACAAATACATTAATGTAACTTTAAAACAGGATCTGCCTCCATGGGATTCACAGTCTAAACAGATAATGTATGGGGGACCAGGTGGTGGCACACCTGGTTGAGCACACGTATTACAATGTGCGAGGACCCAGGTTTGAGCCCCTGGTCCCCACCTGCGGCGGAAAGCTTTGCGAGTGGTGAAGCAGTGCTGCGGGTGTCTCTCTGTCTCTCTCCCTCTCTATTACCCTCTTGATTTCTGGCTATCACTATCCAATAAATAAAGATAATTAAAAATGTTTAAAAGATAATGTAAGTACAAACATAAATAACTATCCCACAAGATCCAGATACCAGTAAATCATGAATTCATTTATTCATTCAATTATGCATTCACTCACTCAACAAACATTTAGTGAACAAGAACTCAGATGAAAGCTCTCTACTAGAATTGCAAAGCTGGGCAAGAGAAATTCTCAGTCTTTGGGGGCTGGACTGTGGTGCACCTGGTTAAGCACACATAGCACCATGCTTAAGGAGCTGGGTTCAAGCCCCCACTCGCCACATGTAGGGGGAGGCTTTATAAGCAGTGAAGCAGGTCTTCAGATATCTATCTTTCTTTCTCCATACCTCCCCCATCAATCTCTCTCTGTCCTATCGAGTATATTTATATGGGGGAAAATGGCCATTAGGAAAGGTGGATTCATAGTGCTGGCACTGAGCTCCGACTATAAGAATGTGGTGGCAAAATGAATAAAATATAAAATAAAATATCAAACTTCAAAAGAATAGTCTAATCATTCAGGCAAAGATTCAAACGTCAAGTTGTAGCCATATAGGAATTTTAAGTGTACTTTCGGGATATATAGTTCCAAACACCATCAACATCTGGCCACTTCACAGGAAATCTTACAAATTAAATGTTATAAAAAAGACTGAGAGGCAGTCCTAAAAGACAGGATCTAAAAAAGGCAGTAACAGAGAAATAAATTCACATTATATGTTATTTTTTTAGTTTACAAAGTTAATATTCACATAGCATCTCTTTTGATTTTCAAATCAACAGAATAAAGTAATGTATATGCATCCTAGAATTAGTTCCCAAACTCCAATCATCTCTCTCGAAGTTTGTTACTCTGAATCATATGAAACATCACAGTGGAAGCAAAAGTGGAATAAATGCTTTGTATGCTCTGAAAAGCAAGTGTTTTGTTCTGAAATGACTATCTTATAATATTCCATAGGTCAAATGGCACTTAGTCTTCAAGTTTTCATAGACTTAATGAAGTTGAGAGTTCATGAAAAGGTTTAAATATGGGAAAATATTTAGTAGAAAAATGAGTAAAGTCAAAAGTTAATGAACTTAAGTAACAAACCTAAGAAATAGTAATATAAAGACAGAGTAAAAATAATTTTTTTTTAGTTTTTGGTGTTTTTTTTTTTTTTGTTCTTTTTGGTCATGAAAACCTCTATATAACAAAGAAAAATTGAGAGGGAAGGGGAGGGGATGGGGAAAAAAGAGAGAGAGAGGCACCTGCAGACCTGCTTTGTGAAGCATCCCTGCTGCAGGTGGGGAGATAGGGAATCGAACCAGATGCACCACTTGCTGGCCCCCTGAACAATTATTTTCTAAGCCAAGATGAGCTACTGAAGTACTTTTAAGAAAAGTGCCTTATGATATTAGGTTTGTTTGAAGAACAATAAATTTGTATCACAAAAGAGTTATCTTTAAGTAGATTTAAATATTATAAAGTAAGGAAACACAGAGAGTTATACCAATTATCTAAAGGTAGTTAACACAAATAATGAACCAGAGTGTTTTGTTACTTTTTAAAATATTTTTATTTATTTACTATTGGATAGAGACAGAAATTGAGGGAGGAGGGGGAGATAGAGAGACAGAGACACCTGCAGACCTGCTTCACCACTCATGAAGCTTTCCCCCTGAAGGTGGGGCCCAGGGGTTTGAACCTGGGTCCTTATGCACTATATTGTGAGTGCTTAACCAGGTGCACTCCTGCCTGGTTAAGTGAAGTATTTTTTAAACAAAGTCTGTAATTATGTTTTAATATTGAGTGATACACCACAGTTGGCCTAATAGTTGAATATTTGTTGATGGTGGATAGAACTACATAACTTTAAAAGTATAGAGTAGAACAGAGAAGGAACCAACAAAAATAATGTTCCATTACCCAGTCACTGGAAAGAAGCATTTTTCATGACCACACAGTGAGAATTAGCTATGAGGTTGTATTTTTATTATTATTATCATTATTCTGCTGTTTGGACAAAAAAGCACTAGTCTTTTCTTTTTAACCAAACATATCTTACTGGAAATTCAATAGATGCACTATCATCTTTTTTTGCTAGATGAGTATATTTATGCATTATTTCCCTTTAGTAGTTCTGAAAGCAGTTTTATCAGTAGTTAGATAAACCTTTTCCCCAGTAGCTTGAATATTTTATTAAGGCTACTTCAAATTCATATAATTTGCTTTCTAATGGTTTCTTCATAATCAGTGAAGTTACTTCTCATTTTCTTATAATATGAGGACCTCATTGCTGCAACCCATAAGTTATGGCAATTTGGATATATCTATATATATATCCAAATGTATGTATTAGTATGGTATATGAAACAAGTTTTGGACTTTTCCTTATAAACCATGCTTGTTTCATATACCACACTAATATATACACATGGTTTATAAGGAAAAGTCCAAAGAAATTTTTCTTGTTGTTGTTGAAAAATATATCTTTTATATATAACTATTATAAATAATTCATAATCAACACTTTGAAATAACTACAATTGTAAAGAACTGATGTAGATAAATATATCTTTTGCAGTAAGACAATGTACAGTAGTCTCAAAACAGTATTATCTCATGGAAGTAGAAATATTTCATATATGTGTTATATGAATATAGACATATGTTTATCAATTTTATTAGAGTTTTTTATGGGGCATTTGAACATAAATCCAGTAACCTGAATTATTACATTGGATGATATTAAGTATATCAACACAGCTGGAATAGAGAATGGAAAAAAAAATCACTACTCTCTTTGGTCTGCAAGATGTTAATATTCTACTTCTTACTTTGGTGAATCTGTGATGAATCAGATGTTTACTTTAACCAATTTAAAACATCTGCATGAATCTAACTTTGGGAACAGATGATTTTATGTATACTGAATGCCTGAAAATTGGTAGAATTTTAGATTTGTTTTCTTGATAAAGGACACTGCCTTAATTTTTGCAATGTCAAAGATTAACAAATGCCTCGCTATCAATCTTCCCACCCCACCTTCTTTAGTCAAAATTGTCAACCCTCTACATATAACTCTTAAGAATGATTGGCTTATTATTAATGGTTCTCAAAAAGACATTTAGGTTTCTCTGACTGCAGTTATTTTACAGTCCAAATCTGTAAGATTACACCTCAATATTGAATCACTCCTCGTGTGTGTGTGTATGTGTGTGTGTGTGTGTGTGTGTGTGTGTGTGTATGTGTGTGTCACAACAGCCTTAACCACTTCTTGTATTCTCTTTTAGGATTCTCTAATACATAGTTCTACATCTTACTTGCATAAAGATAAAATTTATGGTTGAAAGACCAAAAAAAAATCTTGAGAAAAATAATTACTTTTAGCTGTATACAAATAATAAAATGTACTAAAAAGAATTATTGGGGATTTTATTATTACTGGAAACAGTAAAAAAAAAAAAAGCATGACCCAGACAAGAGAGGGGGGTGGGGGAGAAATGTTTCACAGTCCGCAGCCTACTCTCTTGTTGCATTGACACAATGTATGTCTTCTCTACAATACATCCAGAAAAAAAAATAGAAATCTAAACAGGAGTAAGAATAACCTAGTCCTACTAAAATATCTAAATACATATATATATGCACTTGACACTATCTGTATTCATTTCTTTTGTGATGCAATATTATGTATACATCTCTTTAGAGCATCTTGCCAATGACTTCACTTATGGTTGCTGTCTCCCCTTTGATTTTTTTTTTTTTTTTGGTCCTGATGATCTAAGTGTTATACTAAGATCTACTGCTATTATTGTGTTGCTTTTAATGTTTCTTTTCAGTTCAGTAAGCAGTTGCCTTCTATATTTTGGTTCACCTATGTTTGGAGAATGAATATATATATAATAGTTATGTCTTCATTTGGATTGATCCTTTGAACATTAGGTAGTGCACTTCTGTCTGTGATTATCTTATTTGCCTCAAAGTCTATTTTATTTAGTAATAGAATAACTGTTCATGACATTTTTTTCAGCATTATTGGATTAGAACAATTTGTTCCAGCCTGTCATTTTGAGCTTCTGTGTTTCTTTCTTTCAGATATGTGTATCCTATAAACATAGTGTAGCCGTATCTTTTTCTTTAATCTGTCTATATGTACTAATCAGAATCTTTTTTGAAAGGTGAATTTAGGCTATTCATAGTTAGGATGATCATTGATATATGTTGTTTACTGTAGTCATTCTGATTTTTTGTTTTGAATTTATTTAAATTCTGTTGATTCTTTTCTTCTTTGCTTCTGTTAACATGTGCATGGATTTCTGTGATGATTTTTTTCATTGTTTTCAATTGTACTTTTTTATGGGTCTCTTTTATGGAGTTGGAGTTCAGAGCCCTCTGGTCATACTCCCCTATCATTTCTCCCCCAGTGGGAGTATGGGGTCCATATTTTGTATTGTGATTACCATATGTATTGTTTAACTGACTTACTATATCTAAACTAACCTTTTAAGTTGGTTTTGGTTCACAGTAATTTGACTCTGTTCACTCTGTACATTTTTTTCCTGCCCCACCCCTATCTGATTGTTCTTTCCTATTGCTGTTTTGCTTCTATTCTACTGCTGGCCACCTAGCTTCAAATGTGTATGTATCTTCTTGTGGGATTTCATTTTGTAATTATTTCAAGATTGGGCATCTTGTGTTATATTTATTTAGTTTCATGCATTTGAGAAACTTTTATTTGAAGTATAATTTGTTAAGGCAGAGACTCAATGGCCAGCAATTTTTATCTTTAAGTACTTTGAATATGCCATTTTACTCTGTCCTTGCCTCAAGAATTTGTGATGTGAAATTTGAAAAAAGCCTAGTAGCCTTACGTTTATGTGTCACTTCCTTGTCCTAGCAACCTATATTTATCTTTGTCCTTGAATTTTGATAATTTCACAATGATATGTCCAGTTGGTTGTTACTTTGGAATCAGGAATTTGGGTCATCACTTAGATTCTCATGTGTCCGTGTTCTGATTATTGTCCAAGTTGGGAAATTTTCTGCTATGATTTTTTAAATATGGTTTATGCTTTCTCCACCTTCTTCTCTTTTCCCTCAGGAATTTTGATCACTCTCACATTTGCCCTTTTGATAAGAGTCTGCTATTTCACATAGGATGTTTTTACTTTTTCACAATTTTTCTTCTCCACCATCTTTGAATATAGAGTGGATTCATTGTATTTTCTAACTCAGATAGTCTCTCCTCTGCATAATTGTATCTACTACATAATTCTGCTACCTAATTTTGTATTGCATTCAAAGTGCCTTTCACACCCTGAAACTGGAGTTTATTTTTTTCATATTTCCTAATTCATTAGTAAACTCTAGTTGGAGTTCTTCTTTCAAATTTTCTAACATATATATATATATATATACACACATATATATTTTTCTTCCCTTTTGTTGCCCTTGTTTTTCATTGTTGTTGTAGTTATTATTGTTGTGACCATTGTTGTTAGATAAAACAGAGAGAAATGGAGAGGGGTGGGGAAGATAGAGAGGGAGAGAGAAAAATAGACACCTACAGATCTGCTTCACCACCTGTGAAGTGACTCCCCTGCAGTTGGGGAGCCAGGGGCTCGAACCAGAATCCTTATGCCTTGCACTTCGCGCCACATGCGCTTAACCTGCTGCTCTACCGCCCAGCTCCCTATTTTCTAACTTCTTTTTTTTTTAAATGTATTTTTTTTAATTTTTTATTTAAGAAAGGATTAATGAACAAAAACATAAGGTAGGAGGGGTACAACTCCACACAATTCCCACCACCCAATCCCCATAACCCACCCCCTCCCATGATAGCTTTCCCATTCTCTATCTCTCTGGGAGCATGGACCCAGGGTCGTTGAGGGTTGCAGAAGGTAGAAGGTCTGGCTTCTGTAACTGCTTCCCCGCTGAACATGGGCGTTGACTGGTCGGTCCATACTCCCTGTCTGCCTCTCTCTTTCCCTAGTAGGGTGTGTCTCTGGGGAAGCTGAGCTCCAGGACACATTGGTGGGGTCTTCAATCCAGGGAAGCCTGGCCAGCATCCTGGTGGCATCTGGAACCTGGTGATTGAAAAGAGAGTTAACATATGAAGCCAAACAATTTGTTGAGCAATCATAGATCCCAAGCTTGGAATAGTGGAGAGGAAGTGTTAGGGAGGTACTCACTGCAAACTCTAGTGTACTTCTGCTTTCAGGTATATATTTTGCAGTAGTTTATGGATACGTGTGCACATAAGCTCTCTCTCACAGAAACTGGTGTATATCTAGGTTATGGGACTTTGTTAGAAAGTGAACTACCTGAGATGAAATTAGAGTGTACTATAAAAGGAAAGGTCTCACCCGAGTAATGAAGCTGAAGGGTTGTCATTCCACACGTGAAGTCTCTGGACACAGTCTGAGGTGAAGCATGTTGAGGTGGCAATCATTGCGTTGGTTAGGTTGTGATCGGCGGATGCAATATTATTTGGTTTGGATGGGGAGATGCATACGGGAAAGTGGGCCCTATCCAAGGGTTCCAGGACTGGGGGAAGTAGGGGCTCTATAGTGGAGATGTGAGGTTCCTGCTGTCTTAGGGTTCAAAAAGACAATCGATAGTTAAAGTTATCATCACATTATTTGGTAATTGGGTTAACTTTGAAAAGTCCCTTTGTTATGGTTTGCTGTACAGTACCCAGTATCTTGTATATAGCTGTGCTATTGGATGCTTCTAATCTACTTGGTCTAGGCTTTTGAGAGAGTCCGCATATCAAATACACAGCCTATATATTAAAAAGATTCAGTTTGTCTTTCTAACTTCTTCTTAATACATTCTGTTGGCAGCTCTTCTTTCATGTTTTCTAAATTGATAGTGCAATATTCTTTCAGTTCTTGAATATATTTCTCTATTTTAAACTGAAGTTCTTGAATTGCCCTCATAATAATTTTTCTAAATTGATGTTATTTTCTAATTTTTCTAAATTAATGTTAAGTCCTCCAGTTTTGTAAATTCCTGCAGTTCTGTTTTCTTTTTTCCTGTAAGGTCTGCCATATTTGCAGCTGAAATTTTGAAATTTCTCTGCTTGTTGTATTTAGTGTTCTTTCTATCGTTGAATAGATACTGTTGCTCTGGTCCTGGATTTCCCTTTGTTTGTATGTTGGAGGTGGCATTGGGAGAGTGTTTCCAGTTTAAAAATTAAGTTATTCTGTCATGCTAACTCCTTTTCATGATTCCATGTTCTCTTGTTACTGATGGATGCTATATTAGACCTTCTTCCATAAGTAGATTTCTAGATTTGGATTCAGACTCTGCAATTCACTGACTGTGTTATCTTGAGCAAGTTAATTTTCTGTGTCTAAGTTAGCTCATTTGGAAAATTAAGCTAATAATTTCTTTATGAGAGGTTATTATGAAAATTTAATATTAAACCATTCTCATATGCCTGGTACATAATACAACCCTCAACAAGAAACTGTCTTTGCTATAATTATTTTGTTATATTCACTTTTATAGCATTTTCATTATTATTTCTAAGTTCCTGACAGAAATATATATTTAATCCTTTTGATTTATAAACCAAATCCAAAAATTTAAGTTAGCCTTTCTTCAAATCTGTATCTCTTATTACCTTTGAATTCAACTGTTAATATTTTAGCCTGACAAACCTGAGATCATTTTTCTTTTTTAAAAGAGAGCAGAACAAAACAAGACACAAAGGAGCAGAGACTCACTCATTTCTTTTTAGAACAATTCCTTCTTTCCTCTTACCTTAGTTAAGAACTTCAGGGTCATTCTCCTTCCTTTATCATTCTTATCAGTCATCAAGTCAAGTCTGTCAAGAGTTTCACTGTAAAATCTGTACTTTGCGCTCTCTCTCTCTCTCTCTCTCTCTCTCATTTTCCATGATCACTACCCTTTCCTTTTACTTGGGTATCTACAATGATCTCTTTCTTAAAGAAATTATATTTCTCATCTCTATCAACCCACATTTTACCTATTCCCTCTGCTATTTACTTAATCTTATGTGAATGGTGTTTTGCCATATAATTCCACTGTTCAAACATTTTCTTTACTGCCTATCTCTGACAGAGTAAAATATTATTTTTTATTTTTATTTATTTATTTATTTTCTCTTTTGTTACCCTTGTTTTTTTTTTATTGTTGTTGTAGTTATGATTGTTGTTGTTATTGTCGTTGTTAGGATGGAGAGAAATGGAGGGAGGAGGGGAAGACAGAGAGGGGGAGAGAAATATCTACACCTGCAGACCTGCTTCACTGCCAGCGAAGTGACCCCCCTGCAGGTGGGGAGCCGGGGCCTTGAACTGGGATCCTTATGGCAGTCCTTGCACTTCATGCCAGGTGCACTTAACCTGCTGCGCTACCGCCCTACTCCCAGAGTAAAATATTCTTTAAGAGGTCTTTCTTGAAAATTTATATACCAATAATATTAAATTAGAATGATAATCTGTCTTGTGTTGCTGTGGCCCTCCATGCAAAATGTTATTTCATATACTGGGGAAGTGATTATTTTATTGATCTTTTTGCTTTTTTGTTTTGTTTTGGTGATTGTATGTGTGTGTGCTTTGTTTTACATATTGATGTCTCCACAGTACAATAAAATGATGCCTACACAATTTCTGACAAGTGTCACACACTCCAACATCTGACAAAAACAATTTACCTCAAAATTAATCTAGTTTTCAGATCCTGTCTTCAATGTCTCATCCACAAAATTTGCCACTAAGCATACTGGTTCATCACTGTCTTGTTTGTCTGCTATGGTCCTATTTCCATGCCTTGGTTAGCTATCCTTTTTTCCTGAAGTATCCTTGTTCTCTTTTTGATATATGCAAGTTCTACTCAATTTTGAGATCCAGCATATGTCTCTGCCGTGATCATACACTGGCAGCATTGCACAATATACCATGCTACAGAGTCAGGATTGCTTGATAAAATGGAAGAAGGCCAGCAATTGACCCATATAGATTTGCTTGCTTTGTGGAACAAAGTGTCTACCTTCTCTGAGCCTCATTTTCCTCTTCTGTGTAATTAGAGCATCACTCAGGGCATCATTCAGGGCATCTTTATCAATATTACTGTGTATACTAGCATTCAGTGGAGGTCCAGAGAGAGTATGTGAGCACTGTTTTCAGTATGATACATTTAATGCAGCTTTTAAAGTATTTTATTATATGATGTCATTGTCAGTTGGATTGGCATGTGAGACATGCTTTATTCCTGACTACAGATGACTGAGCTACAGCTAGCACATAGCTGAACTGTGAGCAAACAAACACAAAAATATGTGTATGTATTTATAGAACATCAAAATGCAATTTTATGTGTATTAGCTTATTTTATCCCCCAAAGAAAATTCTATTTTATGAGCAAATTGATAATGTCCCTATTTTATTTCTGAGGAGGGAAAACAAGCTGAAACTTGGAGAGTTTGAGTCTTTCTTAAATCAAGTGAGATTTAAACATAGAGGCTAAGAATTTAAATATGAATATATTTACATATTTTCCCAAGTCTGTTTGATCTTATTTCCATATTTCACATCTTAGAGATTTTTCTGCCTATATCAACATGTATGTTAGTCACCTACATGTAGTCATTCTTATGTAGGACAGATATGGAATGGCAGTGGGAGGCAAATAACGAATGCAACTAATGGGCTGGGCTGTGGCACACCTAGTTTAGTGCACACATTACTATGCTCAAGGGCCTGAGTTCAAGCCCCCTAGTCCCCACCTACAGCAGTGGAAGTTTCACAGGTAGTGAATCAGGGCTGCAGGTGTCTCTCTTTGTCTCTCCCTACCTACTCCCTTCTACCTCCTCCATATCTCTTTAACCTATCAAATTTTTAAAAAGTGTAAGAATGACACCTTTCATAAAGGTAAGAAGAAGAAGGAGAAGGAGAGGAAGAGGAGGAGGAGGAGGAAGAAGAAGAAAAAGAATAAGTTGGCTAAATAGCTCACTTGAATACTTGGATAGTACACTGATTTGCCATGTGTGTGATCCAGGTTCAATCCTGGCTGCCACTGCATTGGAAGAAGCTTCAGTGTTGTGGTGAGTTTCACTCTCTCCCTCTCTAAAAAATGAATGAATGAGGGAGTCGGGCTGTAGCACAGCGGGTTAAGCGCAGGTGGCACAAAGCACAAGGACCGGCATAAAAAGGATCCCGGTTCGAACCCCGGCTCCCCACCTGCAGGGAAGTCGCTTCACAGGCGGTGAAGCAGGTCTGCAGGTGTCTACCTTTCTCTCCTCCTCTCTGTCTTCCCCTCCTCTCTCCATTTCTCTCTGTCCTATCCAACAACGACAACAACAATAAAAACTACAACAATAAAACAACAAGGGCAACAAAAGGGAATAAATAAATAAAATAAATATTTAAAAAATGTTTAAAAAAATGAATGAATGCATGAATGAAATGTCCAACCAAACAACAGTGATATTTTTGTTAGGCTACTCAGTATTGACATCAAGAATGATAACACTTGTATTCTTTTTTAAAAAATAATAATAGCCTGAATGAAAAATTCTAAAATTTGGACCGTTTTTCTCCAGATTATTTCTAGTAACAGCAACATTTAGGGCTGTCTGAATTTCATATCCTGCCCATAATATAACACCAGCCATGCCAACATATAGTGCCTGCCTTGCGTGTCTGAAACCTTGAATTCAATCCCCTGCACCACATGAAAGCACCACAGATTCATGGACAGTAGATAATTATTTTGCATAAGTGTTCTCACATTCATAAAAGATAGAATGAAAAACTGTGTTGGTGGCACACCTGGCTAAGTGTACATGCTACCAAGCACAAGGACCAGGGCCATCTGCAGGGTGTGGAAAGCTTTTTGAGTGGTGAAACAGGTCTGCAGGTGTCTTCCTGACTCTCTAGCTCTCTGTCTTCCTGTTCCTTCTCAATTTCTATCTTGTAAAATAAAATAATTAAAAAAAAAATAATTGTGTTGGGTAGGTGACAGCCTTAGAGGACATCTGTGGGTTTCTGAGTTTGATAGGTGGCAACTCATTTAAAACTATTCAGAGGAGGGCCATCAAGATAGCTTACCTTCAAGTCCTATCTCTCTCTCCCTATCTTAAAAAGCTGGGCTGGAGTAGTGGCAAGTTCCTAGTAATGACATATATATGATAAAATCTTGTATAAATTACAGCTGTAGCGTAAACACTCAAAAAATATTTTCTGGCCAATTAGAACACAGGCAGATATATGCACAAAAATGTTCCAAGAATCACAGAGGCTCCTTTTTATTGAAGACTTATAGACTGCATCAAAATGAGTCTCATGTTTTGTAAAAGAACCAAAGTACCTTATCAATAAACAAGGTGATCTTTTATTCCTTTTTTTTTTTGTACTCCTTCTGTATGTAACATGTAGGGATGGTAGAAGAAAGACACCCAGTACAAAGTTACAACCTCTCATTGTATTACTTAAGTTTAGGTTAATCATTAATAGTTTTCCATGGTTCAGTACCCTTTAGAAGCAAGACATGTAGTCACACTCTTCAACTCTGTGTGTTTATCAAGTGAGAAAATCGAGTGGCCAGACCTTTTGGAGCTTTGCCCTGTGTGATAGACTCTGCTTGTCTGAGCTCTGTTCTGTGAAGAGATCTGTCTTGGGGACTGCGTTCACGCTCCCCCCCCCCCCACACACACACACCAAAAAAGAGAGAGATCTGTCTTCACCCCAGAGCTCCTCAGCTTTATCTAATGAGGAGGTGGGTATGAGAATGGAGGTGCAGCAAAGGGAGAGGGGATTCTTTTAATGCTGTTTCATTTGTAACTTTTCTATCCTTTAGTTCAAAGAGATATGATAATCAGTAGTAGTACAAGGCAAACTTTATGAGCACTGAAATTCTAGATAACAAAAATTATTTTAAAAAGACAAAGTGTCAGGACCTGGAGAGACTTTCCCCAGTAGAGCAAATACTTGACCAAGAGTTAGGACCTAGGTTTGAATCCTGTCACCACATCGGAGCATGACACAACAGGGAAGCTTCTTAAGTGGAAAAGCTTTTCTGTGTAATCTCTCTTACTCTTTCTACTTCTCTCTCTTCTTCTCTGTACCTCACACTCTGTCAGGAAAAAGGGGGGAAAATAAAGTCTGTTTGGAGTGGTGGATTCATAGATGCCAATTTCCAGCAAAAGCCCTGAAAGCAAAAACAAAACAAAACAAAATGTGGTAAACACTGCATCTTATTAAACATTTTCTTTGAAGTTTGCATTTCAGAAGAATCAACATGAAAGAATTGATAAGTATTTTCAGTTTTAAAACATTTAGGCAGAGGAGATAGTATAGTGGGGGCCAGGTGGTGGCACACCTCATTAAGTGCATGCATTACAGTGTGCATGGGCCCAAGTTCAAGCCCCTTGTCCCCACCTGCAGGAGGGAAGTTTCACAAGTGGTGAAGCAACGCTGCAGGTGTCTCTCTGTCTCTCTCACTTTTTGCCTCCTCTTCCCCTTTCTTTCAATTCACCTCTGCCTCTATCCAATAATAAATGAAGATTTTTAAAATGGTTTTTGAGAAAAAGGAGATAGTAAAGTAGTCATGCAAAAAGGCTTCTCATGCCTGAAGCCCCAAAATCCCAGGTTCAATCCGCTGCAACACCGTAAGCTGGAGGTGAACAGTCCTTTGGCAAAAGTTAATCAATTAATTAATTGCTAATTGATTAATTAAAACAAAACATTCTTTAAACCTCCATTAGCTTAGCTCTTTTCAGTGAAAACTCTTTTATTCAGTCAGATTAGGTCTGACTTAGATTGTATCCCTTATACTAAATCAATAGTCTTTATATATTTAAATTTATTACCTCTAACTCCTTTTATTTAAGATCATTTTATGGGGCTTGTGAAAAGTATAATTTTATGCAAGAAATTTATGTGCTTGAGACTAAGGTTCCAGGTTCAATCCCCAACACTACCATAAGCCAGAGCTGAGCAGTGCTCTAGTCTCTTTCTCTGCATTTTTCTCAGAATATCTCTCCCTCTCTCTCTCTTTCTGACTCTTTCTCTCTCCATCTCTCATTAAAAATAAAATATTAAAAAACGGTTTACAGCACTGTGATCTTTTAGGAGTATAGGTTCACACCTATATATACATACATATATGCTATTCACTGTGCCAACGATCAAATGTTTCTGTGCAATCATGAAACCTTTCATCTGTCCTCACCTCTCCTTCTATCTTATCTGCTTCCGTTCCCTCTAATAATCAACATAGAGGTACATATGTTCTTTTGAGTTAGTATTTCTGCGTTCTTTGGGCATATACTCAGGAGAAGTATTGATGTTTTCATGTGTACAAAGGGGCTGTACCAGTTTGCAGTCCAAAAAACATTGTATCAGAATTCTTTTTTCCCCACATCCTTTTCAAAGCTTGTTTTCAATCTTTTTTTTAATTGATTTAAAAATGATTGGCAAGACCATAAGATCAAAGGAGTACAATTCCACACAGTTCCCACCACCAGAGTTCTGCACCCAATCACCTCCACTGGAAGCTTTCCTATTCTTTATCCTTTTGGGAGCATGGACCCAGGATCATCATGGGGTGCAGAACCTGGAAGGTCTGGCTTACATAATTGCTTCTCCACTGGACATGGGCATTGGCATGTCGATCCGTACCCCTAGCCTGTTTCTTACCCTAGTGGAGCAGGACTCTGTGGAAGTGGGGTTCCAGGACACATTGGTGAGTTCATCTGCCCAGGGAAATCAGGTTGGCATTATGGTAGCATCTGAAACTTGGTGGCTGAAAAGCATAAAGGAATAAAGCAGAATAAATTGTTTAATAATCAGGAACCTATAGGTAAGAGTATAGCAGATGAGAATTGGGGTCTTCATGTTGGAAAGATCTAGGAAATATATTTTTAGGTATATTCAAGGGGCCCATGACTTTACTAATTTTTGCCTGAGCCCAACATACTCTGCCACTCAAGGAACACTGGTCCTGAATTGGGTGCAGCCTAGAATATTCCTAGCTGTAACCGCAGAATGTGGGCTCAGACCTAGAAGGTTGCAGTGGTTACACAGGCTCCTGTGCTGAATATGGGCCCCAGATCAGATCGATGGAGTTTATAGTTAATGGTATTTATATACTTTTCCCATATTTAGGAGCTATTCTCTCCGTGACCCAGCTTTCTTCCTTCCTTCCTTTCTTTTTTTTTTTTTTTTTTTTTTGCTTCCAGGGTTATTGCTGAGGCTCGGTACCTGCACTACAAATCCACTGCTCCTGTAGGCTTTTTTTTTTTTTTTTTTTCATTTTGGTATCCTTGTTGTTGCACTTGTTGTAGTTGTTATTGTTGCCATAGCTGTTGCTGTTGATGGATAGGACAGAGAGAAATCTAGAGAGGAGGGGAAGACAGAGAGTGGGAGAGAAAGACAGACACCTGCAGACCTGCTTCACCGCTTGTGAAGTGAAACCCCCACAGGTGGGGAGCCTGGGCTCAAACAGGGAACCTTAAGCCCTGGCCCTTGAGTTTTGCACCATGTGCACTTAAACTGCTGCGCTACTGCCCAGCTCCCTAGTTTTCTAATCCTATTCCCAACCATGACACCATCTTCCCAGACAATAAATACCTTTAGCCCACTTGCATGTTTTCAGTATTTTTGATGTATCTTTTTTTTAAATTTTTTATTTAAGAAAGGATTAATGAACAAAAACATAAGGTAGGAGGGGTACAACTCCACACAATTCCCACCACCCAATCTCCATATCCCACCCCCTCCCCTGATAGCTTTCCCATTCTCTATCTCTCTGGGAGCATGGACCCAGGGTCATTGAGGGTTGCAGAAGGTAGAAGGTCTGGCTTCTGTAATTGCTTCCCCGCTGAACATGGGCGTTGACTGGTCGGTCCATACTCCCTGTCTGCCTCTCTCTTTCCCTAGTAGGGTGTGTCTCTGGGGAAGCTGAGCTCCAGGACACATTGGTGGGGTCTTCAATCCAGGGAAGCCTGGCCAGCATCCTGGTGGCATCTGGAACCTGGTGACTGAAAAGAGAGTTAACATACGAAGCCAAACAATTTGTTGAGCAATCATGGATCCCAAGCTTGGAATAGTGGAGAGGAAGTGTTAGGGAGGTACTCACTGCAAACTCTAGTGTAGTCCTGCTTTCAGGTATATATTTTGCAGTAGTTTATGGATACGTGTGCACATAAGCTCTCTCTCACAGAAACTGGTGTATATCTAGGTTATGGGACTTTGTTAGAAAGTGAACTACCTGAGATGAAATTAGAGTGTACTATAAAAGGAAAGGTCTCACCCGAGTAATGAAGCCGAAGAGTTGTCATTCCACATGTGAAGTCTCTGGACGCAGTCTGAGGTGAAGCATGTTGAGGTGGCAATCGTTGCGTTGGTTAGGTTGTGATCGGTGGATGCAATATTATTTGGTTTGGATTGGGAGACGCATACGGGAAAGTGGGCCCTGTCCAAGAGTTCCAGGACTGGGGGAAGTAGGGGCTCTATAGTGGAGATGTGAGGTTCCTGCTGTCTTAGGGTTCAAAAAGACAATCGATAGTTAAAGTTATCATCACATTATTTGGTAATTGGGTTAACTTTGAAAAGTCCTTTTGTTATGGTTTGCTGTACAGTATCCAGTATCTTGTATATAGCTGTGCTATTGGATGCATTTTTGATGTATCTTATTCTTACTTGTATGAGATAATATTTCATTGTGGTTTTAATTTGCATGTCATTAATAAGTGACGCCGAACACCTTTTTTAACTAGATATTTTTTTATTTCAGACATTATACTATATGCCTAGTACCAGATTATATTATTAATACTTGTTAGGTGGTACTATTTCTCATAACAGTTCTTTATTTTCCAGGAATTTTCATTGGGTCATCGTACACTGAACACTTTAAAAATAATTTTGGGGGACCAGGAGGTGGTTCACCTGGTTCAGCAGACATATTACAGTGCTCAAGGTCCTAGGTTCAAGTCCCCAGTCCCCACCTGCAGGGGGGAAGTTTCACAAGTGGTGAAGCAGGAATGCATCTGCCTCTCTAGCTCTCTCCTTCCTTATCTCCCTCTTCCCTTTAAATTTCTTGGTCTCTATCCAATAGTAAAATAGAAAAAATTAATAATTTTGGCATTACTGGGCTTCACTGGGGCCAAATGTTTTCTGATAGAATGAGAAGGATGCAAGGAAGACAGAGAAGAGAGAGGGGAAGAAACTTACTCAATGAAGACTCCTCCATGGAACCAGACTTCAACTTGGATCATGTGCATTTTCCATGTTTAATTTTATTAAGAGGCTTATTTTAATTTATTTAATTATTTCTTCACATTTGACTAGTAAGTTAACTGGATTTAAAATTCCAGGACAAAAATTATTTCCATTTGAAATTTTGAATACATTGCTCCATTGTATTCTAGGCATCAATGTGCTTTCAAGAAGATAAATCAATGTCACATGCAACTCTACCAGAAATACAGACTATGGATTTTCCCCCCTTCATATTTGAAAATGTTTGTGGTCTTTTATTCATATCTACCTAATGCTCTGAAATGTCAAGGCATATCTTTAGGATGGGTATCACCTTCATTTTGCTGGACACTCATGGATGTTTCCAAAGAAGTGCAGTATCTCTCCTCTTGCAGAATCTTTTGTGGGCACTTTGTTATTAGCATTCTCCATCTTGCTAATTTCTTATTTCTGCTTTCTATTTCTAAAATAGTTTTTCCATTCCCAGTTATTTTTCTCACCCTGCTATTCTTAGGGATTTAAGCTTCTCCATTCCCTATCACTTTAAAAGAGCATTTCCAAAGTTTGTAACTTATACATAATTCTGTTGTGATTTTAGAAGGACCTAAAGCAACAAATTTTCCAAATGGGGTCAGTGTTTATTTGCATGACCATAGAGAAGTGCCTTCGGTTTGTATTGTTTGATATTTGAGTGGAGTATGTCACTATCACTTAAAATGTCAAATAGATTCAACATTGTCATGTATTGTCATGAGGAGAATTAAGGTACCCTTTATTGGCATAAGTGAGGCTAGTTTTCCCTGACTTTTCAGGAGAAAAGAGAAATGAATGCGTGCTGGATGAGGCCAGCAGAGTAGATGCTAGTGACAGAAGCTTGCAGAACTAAGAGCACTTTGTTGTTTTAGGCATTAGACTATCCTGTTGCAGCTCTCACTCTTAATAATGATTCACACTTTGCTACACAATGACACACAGTGCTAGTTTTCCCAGTAATTAGCAGAATACTCATGTATCATCAAAAATTATCAAGATCAAAAGAAGTCACTGTATCACACTGAGGTGTTGAATTCACACCTATTTAAATATGATAATCCTTACAAAGACCACCGTGAAAATGTATGACTTCTTTGCTACTGTTAACCCTATGTGAGTGAAATGTTATGGTGACTTTCCAGACAGGAAATTGACTTAATATACAGAGTTTTGCAGAATACTTTGCAGAGTTCTTTACAATCACATCCTGTCTCTGAGTTACTGTGTCCCAAGCTGTCCCTTAAGAGTATAAAATTCTCTTTGCCTCAAAAACATCCAGAAGGAAATTGACCTTCACCCCATGGTGGTTGGCAGAACACATACAATGAGAGTGTGTGGCATGACAGAAGAAAAAACCCATGCTATGTCCAAAGGAAGAACTTTCCAGCATGAGTTAAGATGGCTTTTTAGACAGCCAGACTTCTGGAAAGACAGGTATATTGGAAATGGAGTAGACAAACAAAATCTCACAATAGGTGTCATTTTCCTTCTAGAGCAACAACAGCCAATTAATTCCCTTATGCTATTTTCGACCATTTGAGGGAAAAAAGAAAGAGAGAAAGAAGGAAAAGAAAAGAAAAGAAAACATGGCAGCAAATGGAACTAGAATCAGTAGAGACAAAAGTCCAGTGAAAAATCTTAAATATTTCCATAAAATACTGGAGTTCCAAACCAGCAGACTAGAATTCTAGCATAAAGCTTGTATCAAACTTGCATTCCTCTCTCCCTTGCCCACCTCTTTCATTATCTTCTATTTTTCATAAACTTATACCACTTCCTTTCACAAGAGCACAAGTTCCTAGAAGAGTGGTACCAGTTTATTACCTCCATTTTGAATTTCCACCACTACTTAGCATAAATTTTATCCATAACCTTCAAAAGAACAAATTTGAAATAGCGTTTTCCAATTGATGTAATATGTGGTAAAGCATACCTTACTCAGTATTAAGTCATTTGTGGCCCAAACTTGTCTCATTTATACCTGTATTTTCACAATGTTTTGCTTATGGTCTGCCTCACTGGTAAAGGAATAAGGCTTTGAACAGTGAATTAACCCCCCAAGCCCAACTTACTAGTTATTCACATTTGATGTCTTATAGATTCACCATCTCTAAAGCCAATATGGCAATGTCAAATTCTATAAAGATTAAATGATTAAATCTGTGTTGCAGACATGAATGGACTGTTACATATTAAACTTGCAAGGTTAGCAGTCACTACTATTTTATTTTTGTCATCTCTAGGGCTACCCAACTACAGAATTACATATATATATATATATATATATATATATATAGAGAGAGAGAGAGAGAGAGAGAGAGAGTAAGAGGGAGAGAGAGAGAGAGTGAGTGCGGCAGAGAAAGAAAGAAACCACAGCATGAACCTTCCTTCAATGCTAGGTTCAAACCTAGGTTACACAGAAGGAAAAGCAGTGAACTATCCAAGTGAGCTATTTTGCTGGCATTATATGATTATTTTAGCATTATTCATTATGACTACTTTTATTTTTTAATTATCTTTATTATTTTGGAGACAGCCAGATATCGAAATATAGAGGAAGAGAGACAAAGAGACAGAGAGACACCTGCAGCCCTGCTTCACCACCCACAAAGCTTTCCCCCTGTAAGTGGGAACCAGGGGGAAACCTGGGTCCTTGTGCACTATAACATGTGCACTCAACCAGGTGCACCACCAACCAGCCCCCATTATGACTACATTCAGTTTCATCATTTTCAAATGAAAGTAGCAATTCCCAAATCACAGTGATACCGTGAGAAATGAGTGGTTAAGGAGGTGGTGCAGTGTGACCAGTCAACGCCCATGTTCAGCGGAGAAGCAATTACAGAAGCCAGACCTTCTACCTTCTGCATCCCACAATGACCCTGGGTCCATGCTCCCAGAGGGCTAGAGAATGGGAAAGCTATCAGGGGAGAGGGTGGGATATGGAGATTGGGTGGTGGGAAATGTGTGGAATTGTACCCCTCCTACCCTATGGTTTTGTTATTTAATCCTTTTGTAAATAAAAAAAAAGAAAAGGAAAAAAAAAAGGAGGTGGTGCAGTGAAGAGGATCTAGTGGGAGTTGTATTGTTATGTGGAAATGTTATACATACACAAAGTATTGTATTTTACTGTTGACTGCAAACCATTAGTCCCCCAATAATGAAATTAAAAAAAGAAGCTGGTACAGCATGTAGACTACTGAAAGACTTCCAAGTATGAGGTTTTAAGTTCAACCCCTTGCATTCTGTATTAGAATAATGCTCTGGTTCTTTCTCTCCCTCCCTAGCTAATGAATAAAAAGATTTAAAAGTAACCTTTGTCAAGTACTGGCGTAAGGATCTGGGTTTGAGCCCCCAATCCCCAGCTGCAAGGGAGTCACTTCACAGGCGGTGAAGCAGGTCTGCAGGTGTCTGTCTTTCTCTCCCCCTCTCTGTCTTCCCCTCCTCTCTCCATTTCTCTCTGTCCTTTCCAGCAATGACGACATCAACAACAGCAACAATAATAGCTACAACAATAAAAAACAAGGGCAACAAAAGGGAATAAATATTCTTAAAAAGTAACCTTTGTGTATAAATATAAATACAAGTGTGTACATATAATAGCATCAAACTCAGTAACCACCATGTTCTGTTTTTATTGCATTACTATGGGTAATATAATGTTTTTGTTTTTACTTCTTTATTGGGGGATTAATGCTTTACAGTTGACAGTAAATACAATAGTTTGTACATGCACAACATTTCTCATTTTTCCACACAACAATACTACCTCCGCTAGGTCCTCTGGCATCCTGGTCCCAGACCTGAACTCCCCTCTGCCACCCACCCCAGAGTCTTTTGCTTTGGTGCAATACACCAACTCCAGTCAAAGTTCTGCTTAGTGTTTTCTCTTTTGATCTTATTTTTCAACTTCTGCCTGTGAATGAAATCATCCCATATTCATCCTTCTGTTTCTGACTTATTTCACTTAATATGATTTCAAGTTCCATCCAAGATGGGCTGAAAATGGTGAAATCACCATTTTTACTCTGAAAATGTCCAATAGTTCTAGTTTATCTATCTCTTCATTTAGCTCCTTCATTACTTTATTGATTTTCTGCCTGGATGATCTGTCAAGTGGAGAGAGTGGGGTGTTTAGACTCCTACTGTTTTTGTGTTGCTGTTAATATATTGCTGTAGCTCTTTCAGCAGATGTTTGATGTATTTAGATGGCCTCTCCTTGGGTGCATAGATGTTGATAATCATTAAGTCTTCTTGATTGATTAATCCTCTAAGCACTAAGTAATGTCCATCCCTATCTTTTTAAATTTTATTTAAGTTAAGGTCAGTCATGTCAGGTGAGCATAGCTGTTCCTGCCCTTTTTTGTGGGTCATTGGCTTATATGACAGCTTTCCATCCATTCACTTTGAGTCTGTATTTGTCTTATTGAGTTAAGTGGGATTCCTGCAGACAACATATGGTTGGGTTGTGTTTTCTGATTTGTCTTCCTACTCTGTGCCTTTTAATAGGTGAATTCAGGCCATTCACATTATTTATATTATAGATTGAAGATATTTTAATGTTATTATTGTAGATTTCTAGAATGTTCTGACATATGGCATATTTATAGTGTTCTGACTGTTTATAGGAGACCTTTCAGAACTTCTTTCAGGGCAGGCTTGGTGATAGTTGATTCCTTCAGCTGTTGCTAGTCAGAGAAAGTTTTTATCCCTCCATCTAGTCTGAATGACAGTCTAGTAGGATACAGTAGTCTTGGCTGAAAGCCTTTCTCATTGAGCGCTCAATAGATATCTTGCCATTTTTGTGTGGAGAAATCTGTTGCTAATCTTATGGGTTTTCCTCTGTAAGTGACTCTTTATTTTTTTTCTTGCAGCCTTCAGGATTATTTCTTTATCCTTATTCCTTTTCATTCTAAATATGGTGTGTCTTGGTGTCTGTAAGTCTGGGTTAATTCTGTTTGGGACTCTGACATTCTTGAACCTTTGTGTTTTTTATGTTGTATAAACTAGGGAAGTTTTTTTTTTTTTTTTTTTTTGAGGAGGTTAATGCTTTATAGTGCAGTTATTGACACTTAGAACCAAAATGAGGTCAGTAATGGTAAATTAACAAGGTTTGAGTAATTAAAAATAATATATTTTTAAGCATTGATGCTGTGCTTTGCTTATACTAAACACTATTAAAGTAGTTGTTTTCAGTTGTCAGATGTTGAACAGTGGTGCATTTGGGTTGAGTACATTCATTACTATGCACAAGATTACAGGTTCAAGCCCTAGGTCCCCACCTATAGGAAGGAAGCTTCACAAGTGGTAGAGTAGTGCTACAGGTCTCTTTACATGTTCTTCTCAAGTTCCCATTCCCCTCTCAATTTCTCTCTGTCCTATCAAATAAAAATTAATTTAAAGAGAGAGATAAATTGTATATGGTATAGCAATGCTGTGATTTCATATATGCTCTGTAATAAGTTAATTTTTTGTGCATTCACTTCATGATATACTGCTAGCACCAGTGAAGGGAATAGTGATGGTAATGCATGCTTTAATCATGAAATTAACTATAGTCCTAGGATGGCAAAACACCTTGCCCTAGAACCCTGCAGTGGGAAAAAAGGCAAGATGTGAGTGAGGAAAACACATCTACAGGAACCACGAGGTGGCATTTTGCCTACTACATATAATGATTTGCCAATTTCCCTTTCACCAGCTATGACAGTGACACTGATGCTAGTTGAACAACCTGCATAATGCTTTGGGGCACATCCTTTTTCTAAGGCTGCAGGCTTGCCAGTGAGACAGGATGCATGCTTGCTTCCATCTGCCATCATGTATCTGCCAATATAGAGAGCAGCCCTCTGTAGGTCTGTTTGGCGCTCAAAAATAAAAAGGAAAGGAAAGAAGAAAGATAAGTACTACAGACTATATTTCAGTAACTTGGAAGAAATCACTTTTGAATTAAAGGTAGAAAATATCTTCTGAGACCTTTGATCCAAATAAATAATTACCTCAAATCTGAAACCATAGCCTTCTCTAAGGCAATGACCCTTAATAGTAATAAAAATAGAACCTCACTTTTTATAGACTGAGATTGTTTTTATCAAATTTGTCTTCCAAGTTTAATTAAAATATTTTTTTCTGCAATGATAAAATATTGTTCGAGTTTCATAGGAAAGAAAAGAAAATAGATAAAGAGATCTTGGAGAAGGATTTATTAGAAGTTCTCTTGTGAACATATGGAATTTAATTCTCTTCTATGATAAACTTTTTCCTGAGGCCTTTCTAATTTTTCTAATTTTCATTACTGGTAGCTTTTGGAAAAGCAGTGTTATTTCTTTTAATGCAATTGGATCCAAAGATGGGTTTTAAAAATGTCTTTTTATGTCAATGGTTAAGACAAAGAAGAAATTTTTAAGTAACTGTTTACTGATGAAAGGGAATTCAAACCAATATGAAACTCATTTGTCTTGGTTTTTATAGAAGATATTTTACAGAAATTCAGTCCCTTATGAGTAATTTGTCTTTTAGCTCCTATTTCCACACTGAGCAGCAGCACTACTCTTTGGCCTTACCAGAAGAGAGAGTTCTAAAAAGCAGCCTTCATCCACAATATGGATGCTTTTACAAGAGGAACACATGCTCTCATGTAGTGCAAAGGTTTAACCCTGGGCTCTGGGCTACCTGTAGCCTGTATTCTTAGTCCTGGACTGACTGTGGTCTTAGAACCTTTCTCTTCCTATGGTGATTTAATACTGAAATTCAGCACACTATTAACAAAGGAGCCATCTAACCTCAAAATCTCCAAATATAACACTCTGATTCTAATACTTTGAGCATATATATAGAGAGAGGGATATGTATAGTGTTACTCATATACAGTATATGCTCAATAAAGACTAAGTATCTTTCCTTCCTTGTAATGACTTTCAGCACTCTCAGTAGCTCGACTAACCTTACTACAAGAAAGTCATTTACTTGGAAGTTATTCCCACATAATTACAGAAATTTCCTGTGCTACTTGGCCTTTCTGGAATGTTTTTTTTTACAAGTCTTGCAGTACTTTGTATGAGACATTATCATAAGGTCTTTTATCTAATTGAGCCCACAATGATATTTCCTCTTCTTCAAGCATCTATAATTTGTCCACAGCAGTAGTTTCTTTATTTAAATATCTCTGAGACATTTTTGGTATAAAACCCATACATTCTCTAAAAGATAATAGTGATATCTTGTTATTATTTAAGCTTTAACTTGCTTTTTTTTTTAGTTGGGTTGGTAGTGGCAAGGAGCTAGCACAATTTCATTAAACCATTCTGCTAGCTACTCCTTTTGTTTTTAAATTAGACAGTATGCATAGTACAGTATGATGCATGTAGCAAATAGTAATGTAATAATGTGAATGATTGAAGCATCTGTCTGTCAATACGGTTACAAAAAGTACTGTCATACACTTTCTTAGGCATGGGTAGATATTCAAGCAAGGAAGGTAACCAAAGATGTGATATGGCTTATTATAACTTCAAAAAATTTAATGGAAGAGAAATGTTAGAAATAGCATTTAGAAAAAAATTAGTTTAGGAAACCCATATATTCAAAATTATAGGGAGCCATCTTGTGGGCAATTCTATATCTCACTCAATTAAGACTTTTCTATAAAATGGTTTTATTCTATAGAATTGTAAAGTATAATAAAAGTATATATTTGAGCATATTTAACCAGTTCTCATAAACTAATTATAGCCTTGACTATACTTTTTAAGCTTCTTAAACGTCTAAAAGTGAAGATACTTGCAAAGAAATTATTAAACATCATAAGCATGACTTATGATACCATACCTAAGAAATTTTATAAACTTTGTGATGAGAAAAGATAACCCAGAAACTGGGGAGGTGGCTTGGTGAGTAGGGTGTGTTTTGAGGTCTGGAATTCAATCCCTGTCATTGAAAATACTAAAGCAGGTACTGTGACCAATCTCTCTCTTTCTTGTATTCTCTCTTTCTTGTATTCTCTCTTTCTTGTATATTCTCTCTCTCTCTCTCTCTCTCTCTCTCTCTCTCTCTTCTCTCTCTCAGTGTAAACATATAATTCTAGTTTGTGTTTTTAAGAAAAATGGGGACCAGGAGATAGTTCATCTGGTATAAGACAGTTACCCTCTTCAAAGATGGGAGGTTGAGTCCCAGCATCCCATGGAAGCACTACACACAGCAAATGCTGTAGTGTCTGTCCTCATAGTCTCTGTCTCTTTGTCCTTTACCTCTTTGTCTCTATGTTCAGTTGAATGGGAAAAGAGAGTCCTCCTGGAACTGAAATTACAAAGAAAGTCTCAGCAGGTAATGAAAAAAATAAAAACAAATCATAGGGAATCCTGGGAGACTTTCTCCTCAAATAATGTGTCATTAACAGAGGCATAAGGATGCATTGAAAAGATAATTCTATTTATGGTTGTATTGCCTTGAGAACCACATGGACCCACATTTTATCTTATAATCTCAGGTGCTTCACAAACTTGCCTGCAGTTAATTTATAAATCTACTCATAGACTCCATGTTTTAAACTCCCATATTTTACATAATGTATAGAGAAGTTCTAGGAGACCTATAGTTTGATCCCACCATCAGCAAAATAACATACAATCATATTTAGTAAAATAAATAGGTAAATAAAATTGTAATATTTTTTTATCTTTTCTTTTTAACCAGAGCGCTGCTCAACTCTGGCTTATGGTGTTGCAGGGAACTGAACATGGAACTTTGGAGTCTCAGGCATGAGAATCTGTCTGCATAACCAATATGCTATGTACCCCCTTAACAATTTTTTTCTATACAGTATTATTTGAGTCCATAAAGCAAATTTTGACATTTATAGTTTTTACCTTGATAATGTTGCTGATATAAACAAAAGACCAAAATCAATAATAGGTGGATATTTGTGGTGTGTCTAAGATCCTTGCCATTGTTTCTGTCTAAAATAAAAGTTGCCAGCTGAGGGGTAGGGGTAAGTCAGTATTTAGTAGGTACAATGCATTGTTATTGTTTACATATATGAGGTTCCAGGTTAGGTCCCAGATATAGCATATGCCTGCACAGTGCTCTACCCTCTCAGTTTCATTAAAAAAAAAAAAAACAGAGAAAGATTTATAAAATAAATACAAAATGTAGTCCAGGGAGTCGGGCAGTAGCACAGCAGGTTAAGCGCATATGGCGCAAAGCGCAAGGACCGGCAGAAGGATCCCGGTTTGAGCCCCCGGCTCCCCACCTGTAGGGGAGTTGCTTCACAGGCAGTGAAGCAGGTCTGCAGGCGTCTGTCTTTCTCTCCCCCCCTCTCTGTCTTCCCCTCCTCTCTCCATTTCTCTCTGTCCTATCCAACAATGACGACAACAATAACTACCACAATAAAACAACAACGGCAACAAAAGGGAATAAATAAATAAATATTTTTAAAAAGAAAAAAAAGTAGTCTGGAAGCATAGTTTAACTTTGACCTTTAACACATGGCCATGAATAAATAAAGCCATGGAAAATGAAAGTTGGTACATTTGTGAAATAGTCCTGTCTTATCCTACCTAGGTATATAAATATAGCTGAACTACTAGTTACGTTCTCATTGAAGCCAAGTGCATTTACAAAAATCTATTCTCTTGGTGAGGACCATTGCAGTTCTTTTTCCTCCTTCCACAGTATTTTATGTTACTTTCATTTCTTGTTATTGAGAACTCTATGAACAAAAATCAGTATACACCAAAACTTTATTTTTTTGAATTCTATTTCTGTATAGTATCAATGGGGAAACTATGTGAAATGGTTCTATGATCAAATAAGCTGAGATTCACTAAGTTAAGCTGCTATATTACTGTAAGATTCTCAAAGTGACACAATCAGAAAACTTTTGAATCTCTAGGTAAGAAATGCCATTACAAAATATTCCAAATTTTATAGTATGTATAGAAGTTTTTATTTTTAGTTTGTTTTCAGTCTTTATTGAGGTTAATGTTACATAGAAAACATGTAGGCACAAGCTCAATTGGAGGTGCAAAGATAGATTTAAAAATATATACATATTGCTTAAATAAAGTTCAAGATGATGAGAAATTGACTTCTAGTGTTGAAATTCCAGTAAAGGAAATTTTACATTAAGTGATGATAACTCAAATATTATGATTTCTTTTCATTTAGTAGGCAATTTAAACTAAGAAGCTACTCACCTGAGTGATATAACATTTTTATTCCTCAGTACAGTCATACTGCCATTCAAATGATGAACAATTCAGTTTTCCTTGAATTCTTGTAAGAGTAATAGAAACACTCTGATCTGTATAAATCTTAGTTTAAGAAGCTTTATGCAGCATTTTCCAACTAGTATGCTAGATGAAGTTTTATGTATATTCATTGATGACCAAGGAAGGAGGGGTTCAGTTATTCTGCAAGTGTTCTCCTCCTCCTGGGATACTTAACATTTCAAGGATCGTATCTAAAGCTCTTCAAAATTCCATGATAGAAATGCTTGACTTTAAGATTGTGGAGCCTTTTCACAATTGATTCAAACCATTTTCTGACTTTTTAAAACTGAACTTCTAACATCTCGAAGCTGAGTGTTCCATGTAATAATTGGATAATAATATGTAACATTGTTTTAGTCCATGTTAATAAAGAACAGATATATCAGATATATGCATTTCTAATTACTAGTGTGAACCAGGGTTCTAGTATCTCTGTTGCAGTATCCTAGATTAATAGTGGTCTGGGAGGTGGTGCAGTGGATAAAGCATAGATTAATAGTAACTCTCATTCTTCTTCTTCTAGCGTTTGCCCTTCTTCCGTAGCCAGTCAACAGCGTCAGGTTGAGCCTGATGTAAAGTTTCGAGACCTCCTTTGAATCTGGAGAGGTGGCAGTCATTGACTATGTGGGTCATAGTCTGTCTGGAGCCGCAGGGGCAGTTCGGATCATCTCTGGCTCCCCAGCGATGGAACATAGCGGCGCACCGGCCATGGCCTGTTCGATAGCGATTGAGGAGGGCCCAATCATAACGTGCTAGGTCAAAGCCGGGTTGACGCTTGCAGGGGTCTGTGATGAGGTATTTGTTCTTTACCTCAGCTGACTGCCAACTCTGTTTCCAAGAGACTGAAATAGAGAAGTTCACTGTAGGCGTAGGGGACCAGATTGGGTGACGAGACGTCAAGCGTTGGACAGGGTGGGCGAAGATATCCGCGTATATTGGCAGGTCCGGTCGAGCGTAGATGTGGGAAATGAACTTAGATGATGCTGCATCCCGATGAATATCTGACGGGGTGATGTTGCTAAGAACTGGCAGCCATGGAACCGGGGTGGAACGGATGGTTCCAGAAATTATCCTCATGGAGGAATATAATTTGGAATCGACCAAGTGGACATGGGGGCTACGGAACCATACTGGGGCACAGTATTCTGCAGTGGAATAGCATAATGCCAGAGATGATGATCGTAGTGTGGAAGCGCTCGCGCCCCATGAGGAGCTGGCCAGTCTAGCAATGATGTTATTCCTCGCGCCCACCTTTGCTGCAGTTTTTATGAGATGTTCGTGAAATGACAGAGTGCGATCGAGAGTGTGCGATCGAGAGTAACGCCAAGATAGACTGGCTGGGCTTCATGCCGGATTCTCATATCGCCAAGCTGCACATTAAGCTCACGCGAGGCCGAGGCATGGTGTAGATGGAAAACAGATGATACCATTTTTGCAATGCTAGGGATTAGTCGCCATTTTTTACAGTAATCAGATATCAGAGACATGTCTTTCGTGAATGTTTCCTCGAGGATGTCGAACTTGGATGCCTGAGTTGCACAGCAGATGTCATCGGCGTAGATGAACTTCTTGAAGAAGTTTCTGGAGGTCATTGATGTAAATATTAAATAGCGTAGGAGCCAGAACAGAGCCCTGGGGGAGGCCACTTGAGACAGGTCTCCATCTGCTAGACTTGTCACCCAGATGCACCCGGAATCTTCTGTTTTGGAGAAGAAACGATATAGTGTTGGCCACCCATGGAGGCAGGCATCTTGAGATCTTGACTAGGAGACCACGGTGCCAGACCGTGTCATAGGCTGCTGTGAGATCAACAAAGACAGCACCCGTCTTTAAATTCTTCTGGAATCCATTTTCAATGTAAGTTGAGAGGGCCAGGGCTTGTTCGCAGGTAGATCTTCCTGGGCGGAAACCAGCTTGGGCGGGTGATAGGAATTTCTCTGTAAGATGAGAAATACGTGACAGAAGCAGCCTCTCAAGGAGTTTGTAACACACGGAGAGGAGAGAAATTGGTCTATAGCTGGCGGCCAGTGTTGGGTCTTTCTTTGGTTTCAAAACTGCTACAATCTTCGCTCGACACCAAACTTTGGGCATAGACTCAGATTCCAAGATGTGGGACAGGAATGAAGTGAGCCACTTCTTTGCTGCGGGACCCAGGTTAAGAATGAGTTCTGGGGTGATGTTATCATAGCCAGCAGCTGTTCCTGGTTTAACCCTCTTCAAAGCGTCTTCTAGTTCAGACAGAGTAAAGGGAGAGAGTTTTGGAGATGGACCAGATAACCGGAAGTGGGATGACCACTCATGGGAAATTTCTCTTTTCCAGACTGGGTCGATCTTAGCACGTCCAACTTGAGTTAGGTGACTGGCCACTGAGTTTGGAGATACGGGAGGATGGGAGACGGGAGGGGGTTGGCTACCGGCACCCAGTCTGTGAAGAAGCTTCCAGGCCTTCCTACTTGAGTGGGTGAAGTTCAGACTTTCCGTGAGTTGTTGCCAGCGGGCTTGGCGTGCTGCATCCAGGGAGGCAATGAGATGGTCAGCCACATCTGGGTCGCCCGACTCATCATACTGCTTTAGTAGTTGCTCGCATTCAGCATCAAGACAAGGTGTATAGTTAGCACGTCTCCCACGAGGAGTGGCTTGGGAAGCTGCTTTGAAGATGGCTTGGCGGAAGCGCCTGTAGGAATCTTCAGAGGGGATAGAGTTAATTGGAATTGCAGGAATAGATTTTATTGGTAAGATCACTGAACAGACGCCAGTTTGCTTTCCGAAAGTTCCATCTTAGTTTCTCCGAGCACAGAATCAGTGGGAGCTGGAGACCAATGTGGATGATAGCTGGGTGGTGATGACTGTGCGGGAAGATCTTGAGAACTTGTCTCGTAGCAGGAAAGGCTTGGCCGTTGACTGTGCTAATCCAGCACAGGTCGGGTGACGAGTCTTTATTCCATCTAGCACTGTGAAAAGAGCCTGGCTGTTTGGGATCTTATAATAGGGAGAGGCCATTCGCTGAAGCCCAGTCGGCTAAGATAGAGCCGTCAGCACGAGTGGAGGAATATCCCCAGTCTTGGTGATGACTATTAAAGTCTCCAACGTAAACGGCTGGGTGATTCGGGCTAAGCAGGACCTCATTATCCCATGAGGCACTGGGAGGCTTATATACATTGACGAGCTGAATAGTTCCAATAGTAATGGAGTCGTAGAAGGTCAAAGAGGCCGTGTGGTAAACGTCCGCAAAACACGATTTGGCGTAGATGGCTCAGCCGTGTTTAGGATGGAGATTATAGCATATTAAATCGAATCCAGAATCCACTGATGGTGAATCGAGCAGCTTCATCGACTGCTATATGTGTTTCTTGTAGGCAGATAACATCTGCTTGATGCTGTATCGCCAGTTGACCAATAAGAACGCGTTTGGCAAAGGACAGCCCCTCAACATTAAGTTGGAGGACTTGAAGAGCAGGACCAACAGCTTGAGAGCTGTCAGGAGCTGCTTGTTGCTGGCTTTGAAAGTGACTGGGATCCATGTGCATTCAGTCGGCTAGGAAGGATCATCAGTTTCCCCAATGAATGGGTACTCACGGGATGCACCACGGGAAGGTCGATCCAATGCAACCCTATCTCTCATTAAATAGATGGTTTAAGAGGAAAAATATGGGTAGGGAAGAAAACTATTTCCCCATGCTATCGCCACCATTTCTACCCTTATCCTCACAATAAAATGATCAGTTTATTTGCTGAAGATTTGCTGTTGAAGAGACACAGGACTCTGAAAGCATATTTTTTAAATATTTATTTATTTATTTATTCCCTTTTGTTGCCCCTGTTTTATCATTGTAGTTAACTATTGATGTGGTTGTTGGATAGGACAGAGAGAAATGGAGAGAGATGAGGAAGACAGAGAGGGGGAGAGAAAGATAGACACCTGCAGACCCGCTTCATGACCCGTGAAGCAACTTCCTGCAGGTGGGGAGCATGGGGCTCGAACCAGAATCCTTATACCGGTCCTTGCGCTTCGCGCCACCTGTGATTAACCTGCTGCGCTACCGCCCAACTCCCTCTGAAAGCATATTTAACTCACTGTTAGAGTCGTGGTATAGGGCCAAACAAGTGATGGTGGGAACGCCCATGTTAGATCCTCAGGGAAACAGACTGACATTGGTGTACAGTATGTTTATGGAGAAGTGGTCTCAGAATTTATACCTCTGTTCCACGGTGATGATACCCATGCATCAACAACTGCACTATAAACCATTAATCCCCCAATAAAATGATTTTTAAAATCCATACTTCCACTGGATAGGGAAGGGAGAGCAGGAAGGACTGAAGGCTCAGTGGAGGCCTCAGCTGACCCTGTGGCAACTGTGAACTACAATTTGGGAGATAATAATAGCAGTAGTAGTAGTTGAGTACAAAAGAGAGCTGTAGGGCTGGGTGGTGGTACACCTGGTTGAGCACACATGTTACAATGCTCAAGGATCTGGATTCAAGCCCCCATTCCCCACCTGCAGTGATGAAGCAGGGCTGCCATTGTCTCTCTGTCTCTCTTCCTTCATATCTCCTCTTACCCTCTTGATTTCTGGCTGTCTCTATCTTATAAATAAAGATAAAAATTGAAAAGAAAAGAGAGATTTTCACAGGTTAAATATAAAAAGGAGGTTATTAATTTAGGCAAAGCAGCAGAAATTTACTCGTCCTTAAATAGGAATAAAGAAGCTAAGAATCTAGTAGGAATGGTACAAATGTGCAGCCATGAGAGTCGCAATGAAGCCCTAGTGACATAAATAAATAAACCTCGACTTACCAACTTCAGTGAGACTGAGATTTAACCTAGATTCGGAAGTGTTATTTCTCATTATTTCTATATGTCTTCCCAATAGGCATTTAAAAAAATTATTGTATTTATTTATTTGTTTGTTTGTTTGTTTATTTATTGTCTAGAGACAGCCAGAAGTTGAGGTGAAGAGGGAGACAGAGAGGGAGAGAGACAAAGAAACACCTGAAGCCCTGCTTCACCATTTGCAAAGCTTTCCCCCCTGCGGGAACCAGGGTCTCGAATCTGGGTCCTTGAGCATTGCAACACATGCGCTTAACCAGATTTGCCACCACTCGGCCCCCCAATATTTTGTCATGGGTGGAATACATTCATGAGTCCAGGAAACTATTCAACTTTTGTCTAAAAACTTGTGCATGAGGTGAAGACTTCGTGGAGGAAAGAATTCTATTACAGTTAGGTTTGGCCTTTAGACAGTGTCATTGTCAGACCTATTGGCATCTATATAAACTAGAAAATCTTATTCATAGACAGTAAGCTACACAATGAAAATTAAGAATTGAATATGTTCACAATGCCAATTTTGTCAATCTACCAGGTTAAGGAAGTTTTTCAATGAATTCTGATTTGAGATTAATTTCTCTTTCTTTTTTTCTCTCTCTTCCTTTGCAGGTAAGTTTGGAAATAATTTATTTTGCTTGTGGAATGGAGGTATGGTCCCACTTTTTCCTGAATTTAATATTTTGATGGTTTTGGCATTGAGCACGAAAGAAGATGTGTTTCATCATTTGTTTTGTTGCTGCTGTTGTAAATTTTTGAAAGGTAACATTTGTTTTGGACTTTAGTTTGTTTGATTCAGGAGTTTGTGTTTCTAAGAAGTAATTCAACGTGTTATTTATATTTGTGTTTTTAGATTGTGTCCCTTTCAGATAAAGGGAACGAGATGAGTGTATTATGGTGAAGTGAACTTTGTATGTAGTGAGACAAGGTCAGCAGTCTTCAGCTCAGGGCTTATGGCATGGCTATGAGTGTGTCAGATAATAATACATTTTTACATGAGCCAAAGTAATCAATGAGAGTTTGTTTTCATTCATTTTCCAACTCCTTAGTTTTATGATTCCTTCTGTTCTTGTGCAGACTTTCTGGGCAAGGCATAGGTAATATGTACCTTTGAAAAATGAATGACTGTAACCATTCTGAATCAGAAGTCCAATAATCACCCATCTTATCACTGGAAGACGGGTAGGAGCATAGAACTTTGGTGGTTGGTGTGGTGTAGAGTTAATTACACCCCTATTATCTTAAATCTTGTAAATAGTTCTTTTATTTTATATTATTTTATTACCAGAGCACTACTCAGCTCAGGTTTATGGTGGTGTTGGGGCATTGAACCTGGGAATTTGAAGCCTCAGGCTTGAAAGGCTCTTTGCAAAACCATTCTTCCATCTACCCCTACCCTTAAATAACTGTTAGGTCATGAATAAAATATATTTTAAAAAATACCTAATATCTCAAAAGTAACTAATTAAGTTTGCCATTTGTAAAGCAAATTCAGGCATCTGTAGATAGTATGTAGTAAATAAACATGAAGCTTTGATAAAAAGTCTGTTTTCAAAAATAATGTGATGGGTGGGATTTACTTTGGGTAAATTCCTAGCCACTGCTCTGAAAAAAAATAAATAAATAAACATTAGAAGCTTTAGTACAGCAGCCTTGGAGATGTCGCAATGGATAGGGCATTGTACTCTCTGTAGCATGAGGTCCCAAGTTTGATCTCTGGTTACCTGTGTGTCAGTGATGCTCAGTTACTCTCTTTTTTCTCTACCATTAATAAATAGATATTCAATAACCAGAGCAATATATAGATGTGTGTCACTCTTTTTAAAAAATTATTTTTATGTATCTGTTGGCTCAAGACAAAAAGAAATTGAGAGGGGAAGGGGAGATAGGAAGAGAGACAGAGACACCTGCAACACTGCTTCACCACTCACAAAGCTCCCCCCCCCAGCAGGTGAGAACTGGGGGGTTCAAACCTCGGTCCTTTGTAAATGATAACATGTGCACCCAACCGGGTGCTTCACCACCTGGTCCCCAAGGTGGGTCACTCTTTAACAAGTATAAACACCTAGGATAAACCAGAACGAAATTACTCACTGTAGTTCAGAAATAAATTTTTCAAAAGTCTCTAGGAAGTTGAACACTAGAGGGCACAACAGATTGTTTTTAAGTTAGGGAACGTTTGTGAACAGAATGCTACAATCATGAAAAATCGCCACAAGTAGAACACTGTGACCTCAGTGTGCATAACTTGGCAGAAACATCGGTCTTCAGCTCCGGCGACCTCACTGGCCACAAGAACTTGAAGTGGTTAACCAACTCCGTGTTGCTTTAATAATAGCCATATGTCTTTCTGTTTATTGGTTTGTTTTCATAATTTTTTATAAAATTTGTCTAAAACTAAGGATTTGTGTAGATTTTTATTTTTACATTTTAGACAGAGAGAGAGAAGCAGGAAGGTATAGAGAAAGAAAATGAAAGAGACCACAGCATCAAACTTTCCCTCTTGTAGTGGGGGCCGGGCTCGAACCTAGGGTACACACATGGCAAAGCAGCTATTTCACTCACTTGGATTTTTCTGTTCTATAAGAAGTATTATCTTGGGAGTTGGGCTGTGGCGCAGCGGGTTAAGCGCATGTAGCACAAAGCGCAAGAATCGCATAAATCCCAGTTCGAGCCCCCAGCTCCCCACCTGCAGGGGAGTCAGTCGCTTCACAGGTGGTGAAGCAGGTCTGCAGGTGTCTATCTTTCTTCCCCCTCTCTGTCTTCCCCTCCTCTCTGCATTTCTCTCCTACCCAACAACAATGACAGCAATAGCAACGATAATAATAGCAACAACAATGATAAACAATAAGGGCAACAAAAGAGGAAAAAATAGCCTCCAGGAGCAGTGGATTTGTAGTGCAGGCACCAAGCCTCAGTGATAACCTTGAGGCAAAAAAAAAAAAAAAAAAAATTCTAGGTAACTTTAAATTATATGGAAAACTACCCACACTCATAGTGAAATGTGAAAAACAAGCCAGAATCTAAACTCAGATACACAGAAATCTCAACCAAATATTAAATTAAATGCATCAATATGTTTCATGTAAATATGTAAGTATATACACATACATATGGGTGAAAACAGGAAAGATTAAGAATAACCCACTCTGAATTTAGATATTTTTTCTTCTACTTCTATTTTCCTTTTATGTTTATTTCTAGATTTATTTGCATATTTATTTATTGAATATATATAGAGAGAAATCCAAAGGGAAAGGGGTTGAGAAGGAGAAAGACAGAGAGACGTCTATAGCACTGCTTCAATGTTCACAAAACATCAGGTGGGGACTGGGAACTTGACTGTGGGTTCTTGCCTGTTGTGACAAGTGTGTTCAGTACATCACTGACTGACTCCTGCAGAATTTTTTCTATACTGAACATACATTATTTGTATAGTCATAGAAAGTTTTTCATATGGAAAACCACTTTTTACACCACTTTTTTGTTGGTATGGTTATTAGATCAATACTGGCAACTTTTAGTAAGTTATAAGGAAAATATATAAGCTATTGATTGCTAGGGAAACATCTTGAGTAGAGTTACCTTTTTAGTACTGGAAATACATTGTTTTGCTTGGGCTTTTCTGCTGTGACTGGGTTGCCATGAATAGGACAATAAGAGGGAACAAAGCAGAGCAGTAACCTGGTAAGCAGAATCCTAATAGAAAGGCCTACGTTGCTTGCATGTAGTGGAGAACTCCCCTAAGTGCCCTGGCTACCGCTGACGGCACAGCACCTGGGAAATACACAATTCTTTACTTCTTCCTTCAAAATATCCCATCTGCCCATGCTTTTCCTTGAAAGGGTTATCTCAGAGCAGGTATGGAGAAGGGCTAGAGATGGAAACAAGTGAATGAAAGATGATAAGTCAGATTGTGTCCTGAGCCGAGCATTCCTTAGAAAAGGGTTGAGAGCACATGTTACAGTGTGCAAGGACCTAGATTCAAGCCCCTGGTTCTCACCTGCAGTGGAAAACCTTCTCAAGCTCTCTCTCTCTCTCTCTCTCTCTCTGTCTCTCGTCTTTCAAATTCTTTCTCTACTTAGTAAATCAATAAGTAAAATTAAAAAATAAGTAAATAAGTAGCTAAATAATTTCATTAAATTCACAAATAATCTTGGTAAAGCAGTGTCACAATTATGTGGCACAAAGCAAAGGTTTAATGTTGGTTTCATTTCAGCTTTTCCTTGTGACTTTCTTAATAAAGGAATAACCTAATCAAATTTTAATTTTTCTTTTGCTTTTTATTTAGCAAAAGATGATAAACAGAGCATAACATAAGCAAAGGCACAAAGATTGGGATCCACAAAAATGTTATTTTTCCTTATTAAGTTTCCTCAGTACTTTCATACCCTAGTACTTAGAAGATTGAGAAATGTGTTCACATCCTTACATGGACAGCAAATTGGTGAGGTGGATTAAATGATGGAATTAAGACTAACTAATCCCATCAAAACTCATTATTTATGTTTTTTTCCCAATATACTAGTTTCTCTTCATGTAACATTTTTGAACCAGGGGCCAGGTGGTGATGCACACTGTTGAGGGCACATGCTACAATGCATAAGGACCCAGGTTCAAGTCTCTGGTCCCCACCTACAGAGGGTAAGCTTTGTGAGTGGTGAAGCAATACTGCAGGTGTCTGTCTGTTTCACTTCATCTCTTCCTCCCTCCTTCCTCTTGATTTCTGGCTGCCTCTATCCAATAAACAAAGATAATAAAAATAAATAAATAAAATAATTTTAACCAAACAGACTTAATAACATAAACTAACAAAAATGATAAGCCCCTTAGGATTATTCTATCAGATATTCTTAGTGTATTAGCTTATATCTTCAAATGATGCTTACTGATTTCTTATAGATGAAACATTCTCTGACATACCCAGATGCAGATAAAGGGTACAAATATTTAAACATTTGCTCATACTTTTTCTCATACCTGTCTCTGCATTCAGTAGAATAGTTTTTATGACAGCTTGAGGGGCAAAGTAAGTAGAGAAAAGTGATGTGTCATGAATTAGGTAGTGCAGCCAACAACAGGAAAAGTGAATATAGACTTTACTTCCAAAAGATTATTCCATTTAATGTTTAAAAACAAAGAAAAAAATCATGTTTTGAATAATTTCAGAATAATTTCACCTTTACAGGAGGAATTCATAATTTTATATTTCCTTTCAGGCCTGAGTCACCAAAGGTCCCAGGTTCAGTTCTCAGCACTACTAAACCAGAGCTGAGCAGTAGTCTGGTGTAAAAAAAAAAAAAAGTGTGATTGTTATTTTATTTAAAGAGCTAAATCAAATGCATAAAATTCCTTAGTCTCACATTATACATACATAGTATATTTTATTAGTGGTTACTATGTCAAACTTCAGATGACTATTCCATTTCCAAAATCCACTAATTAATATATTAGCACTTACAAATAATTGGTCCCATATTTTTTGCAATGAGTGGATAGTATGTAATTTTTCATATACCCTCTAGTTTTTACTTTTGTCAAATGGAGAAAATGTTCCTCATATCGAAGAAGCGTGCTTCTGAGATAGTAGGAACAATTATAGATGAAGATTTTCTGTTAGGAACTTCTTTCCAAATTGGGATATTTATTTACGTACACATTTAATAACAGAGAAGTGGGGCAACAAGTCCAGGTGTTGCCTGTATCCACATGTAATCTGTAATATAATCTGTAAGTTTTGGAAGTCAGCCATCAAATAATGAAGGCTTAGAAAATGGCATGTACCCTTTGGAATAGAACTAAAATATGAAAACAATAATAATAATAACTAAAATATGCCTAGGAGCTATCTACAAAACGAAGACCCCCCCCCAAAACTTTTCATCTTCACTATTCCAGCCTTTAGGTTCATGATTAGTCAACAATTTGTTTGGCTTTATATGTTAACTCTTTTCAGCCACCAGGTTCCAGATGCTAGCATGATGCCAACCAGACTTCCTTGGACAGACAACCCCACCAATGTGTCCTGGAGCTCCGATTCCCCATAACCCCACTCCACTAGAGAAAGAGAGAGGCAGTCTGGGAGTATGAATTGACCTGCCAATACCCATGTTCAGCAGGGAAGCAATTACAGAAGCCAGAGCTTCCACCTTCTGCATCCCACAGTGACCTTGGGTCCATACTTGCAGAGGGTTAAAGAATAGGAAAGCTATCAGGGGAGTGGGTGGGGTATGGAGTTCTGGTGGTGGAAATTGTGTGGAGTTGTACTCCTCTTATCTTATGGTTTTGTTAGTGTTTCCTTTTTATAAATAAAATAATAATTTAAAAAAGTTAAATTAAATTAAAACCCTGAATTAAAAAAGAAAGAATGAAAAGAAAATGGCCTGAAGCTCCTAGCTTTCTTTGGGTAAAGATTTGTCACTGACCTCTCTTCACAAGAGGGCGCTGTGCAGACAGGAGCTCTTCATAGAAGAAAATGTCCTTGCAAACTGTCATCAAACAGATCCCTTCAGATCTATAAAGAGCTCAATTTCTTTTTTCCCTCTTGTCAGCTCATAGCTCTTCTACTCTCTAGGGGCCAAATTGTTCTGCTCTTTCTGTTTAAATATCTGCGAATCACATCACACTGCTTCTAATTTAATTTTAAATCACAACATCAGAGATATTAAATGATGTGTGTGCTTATCTGACTTTCCAACACTTCTTTCTCGGGTCCTTTAATATCTCAGCAATGTATAAACTATCTATGAGACTTGTTTAGTTTAATATGAATTCTAAAGTTTTAATTATGACATTTTATTGAAATCTAGTTTAAGCTATGCCCCCCCCAAAAAAAAATTTTGGTGAAAAAAAAGAAATTAATCAAGTTTCCTATACTTAGTTTTATTTTATTATAAAAAGTAATATCTAATTGTAGAAAATTACAGAGAGAATGTTTAAAAGCTGCTATGGTGCTGGCAAAATAATTCACTTGGATAGTGCTGCTTTGCCATGTGTATTACCCAGGTTGAAGCCTGGTCCCCACCCCATTGAAGAAAGCCAAGGTTTCTTTTTTCTTCCTCTCTCTCTCTCTCTCTCTCTCTCTCTCTCTCTCTGTCTCTCTACCTCTCTTATCTCTAGTTGAGTCAGCCCCAGAGTGGTAAAGCACCACAGCTGACCAAAACAAACATCCAACAACCAAAGCAAGATTCCTATGAACCTACTATCCAGAAATAACACTGTCAACATTATTTGTGTATATTTTAGTTTGCTGGGTGGAGGAGGTAGTACAGTGGTTCTTCTTCTAGCGTTTGCCCTTCTTCCGTAGCCAGTCAACAGCGTCAGGTTGAGCCTGATGTAAAGTTTTGAGACCTCCTTTGAATCTGGAGAGGTGGCAGTCGTTGACTATGTGGGTCATAGTCTGTCTGTAGCTGCAGGGGCAGTTCGGGTGGTCTCTGGCTCCCCAGCGATGGAACATAGCGGCGCACCGGCCATGGCCTGTTCTATAGCGATTGAGGAGGGCCCAATCAGAACATGCTAGGTCAAAGCTGGGTTGACACTTACAGGGGTCTGTGATGAGGTATTTGTTCTTTACCTCAGCTGACTGCCAACTCTGTTTCCAAGAGACTGGAATAGAGAAGTTCACTGTAGGCGTAGGGGACCAGATTGGGTGACGAGACGTCAAGCGTTGGACAGGGTGGGCGAAGATATCCACGTATATTGGCAGGTCCGGTCGAGCGTAGACATGGGAAATGAACTTAGATGATGCCGCATCCCGACGAATATCTGGCAGGGCGATGTTGCTAAGAACTAGCAGTCATGGAACCGGGGTGGAACGGATGGTTCCAGAAATTATCCTCATGGAGGAATATAATTTGGAATCAACCAAGTGGACATGGGGCCTACGGAACCATACTGGGGCACAGTATTCTGCAGTGGAATAGCATAATGCCAGAGATGATGATCGTAGTGTGGAAGCGCTCACGCCCCATGAGGAGCTGGCCAGTCTTGCAATGATGTTACAGTGTACAGTGGTTATGCAAAGAGACTCTCATGCCCAAGGCTTCAAAGTTCCAGGTTCAATCCCCTGCATCATCATAAACCAGAGCTGAGTAGTGCTCTGGGAGACAAAAAAAAACACCTGTATTGTATCAACCGATGTTTTTTTAGGAGTGGTAGAATATGCCTAGAGCTATAATTTTATAATTTGTAATTGAAACATATGACAGAGCACTGAGTAAATTTAAGGATGGTACTGTTTGGATTTGATATGTTACATCTTACAGTGATTCCCACTGTAGCTTCGGCTAACACATCTTTTAAATGTTGCAAGTAACACTTATTCATTCAAGTGGGAATAACTAGACTTAGTCTCTTAGCAAATCTGAAAGTAATGATAGCTCAGTGTTATTCAAAATACCATTCATTTTATCTCCAGAACTTACATCTACTAGTTGTATGTTTGTAACCTTAAAAATATATGTCTATCACCCTATGTCCCAGACTTTGTGGTAACACTCATTTTACCCTCATTTTACTATATACATGCAAATTCATATATATAAGTTCAACTTCTTTTTATTTTATAGTTTTTATTTATAAAAAGGAAACACTGACAAAAAAACACAGGATAAGAGGAGTATAACTCCACACAATTCCCACCACCAGAACTCCTTATCCCATCCCCTCCCCTGATAGCTTTCCTGTTCTTTATCCATCTGCGAGCATGGACCAAGGGACGTTATGGGGTGCAGAAGGTGGAAGGTCTGGCTTCTGTAATTGCTTCCCTGCTGAACATGGGCATTGACAGGTCGGTCCATACTCCCAGCCTGTCTCTCTCTTTCCCTGGTGTGGCGGGCTCTGGGGAAGCAGGGCTCCAGGACACACTGGTGGGGTTGTCTGTCCAGGGAAGTCCGGTTGGCATCACGGTAGCGTCTGGAACCTGGTGGCTAATAGAAGAGTTAACATATAAAGCCCAAATGAATTGTTGACTAATCATGACTCTAAAGGCTGGAATAGTGCAGATGAAGATTTGGGGGTCTTTATTTTGCAGATAGTTAGTAGGTCTATTTTAGTTATATTACAAAGGGCCCATGACCACACTATTTTTTTTTTTTTTCTGAGCCTGACATCTGATATGCAGGTGGATCCAGGTTATTGTCTGGGGAGATGATGTCATGGCTGGAAAAAGGACCAGAAAGCTGGATCAGGGAAGAGAGTAGCTTCCAAATATGGGAAAGGTGTATCAATATTGTTGACTGTAAACCCCATTGATTTGATGTGATCCGGGGCCCATATTCAGCTTAGGAGCCTATGTGACCTCTGCATCCCTGTAGATCTGAGCTCACATTCTGTGGTCATGAGTAAGAACATCCCAAGCTGCCCAGTTTCAGAACTCATCTTCCTCAGATGGAAGAGTATGTTTTTCCTTTTCTATCATTATTCCTTTCTTTATTTGATAAGATAGAATGAAATTGAGAGGGAGAAAGGAGAGACACTGGTTTCATTGCTCATAAAGTGTCCTTGCACATGGTAATCTGTGCACTCCACCACTTTGCTTCTACTCACATCTGAGAAATGGTAGGATTTCATTTTCTATAGATGAATAATATTCCATTACATGCATATTACTTTACTATGTGCACTTAACCCACTGCATCACCACCCAGCTGTCTATGCATATTACTTTAAAGCATACATCTTAACAAAATGTTAATGTTAATATCCAAAAATCCCACTATATTATTTGTGCAGCAGTATTTACTATTTCCATTGAATTGCTATATTGAGAATGCACTACAGCTAAAACACACATACTTAAATGTACATGAAATGTTAGTGGTCTCATCTAAGATATTCAAGACTCCCCCATACCTGCTCTGTCTTAATTGTATTCCTGTTTAAGTCTCCAGCTTGAAACATGAGTGGAGAGTATCCAGTAACATTTATATGAGCTCTTCAACTTCATGTAGACTAAAATTAGGTTTCCTGTGTCATTCTTGAGAGGTCATTTGACCTTGGCTTGTATTTAAAACTGCTAAGACAGAGGCAAACAGAGGTTTCTGTGGTGCATCAGAAATAGTAGGTGAAAAACAGAGTCACTGATGCTTGAATTTTTTTTTTCATTTATTAAAAAATGAATTATTTATTTCTTGTCTATAGCAAACTGAGCCTTCATTGTAAATAACACTTGTTGAAAATAGAGCCAAAGGAGGGCAGGGATCTCCTAGTAGGGCGCTACAGATGAGGTCCTAGATTAGAGCCTTCAAAACATATGGGAACACCATGCTGTAATGGGGGCAGCTTCATGGATAATGGACATTTCTGTTAAACGAAAATGGCGAGGAGCCAGGCGGTGGCGCACCTTATTTAGTGCAGGTGTTACAATGCACAAGGACCCAGGTTCAAGCCTCTGGTCCCCACCTGCAGGGGAAAGCGTTGCGAAAGGTGAAACAGGGCTGCAGGTATCTCTCTTTCTCTCTCTCTCCACCCCCAGCCCCCGTCAATTTCTGTCTATCTCTATCCAATAAATAACGATAATTTTAAAAAAATGAGGAGGAGGATAAAGAACAAGAACAGGAGGAAGAGGAAGAAGATGTTAGGCTAGGGAGGTTGTTCCTCATTAGACCTGTTAGATTGATTCTCTTAAATTCATTTATTTGAACTACATTTATGTGTGTGTATTACGATTTATCAAAAATTCTAGTTAACAGACTTTATAGGCTATTTTGTACACTATCAGTAAGTAGAATATTCCAAATCATTCCATTTTAACCACCTGACTAAAGTCATAATTCATTAAGAACTACCCTGCATGAAGCAATTCAGAAAATACTAACCTGGACTAACCTGGAGTAGAACTTCATGGCTGATAGTGTCTATCTCTTAAGTGTATGTTGAATTTTTTATATTTAATAATATCAAGCATATTTTAATATTTACTTTTTATCATCAATTTGTATTAACAAGAGATAAAAGTTAAATTTATTAAGGTTTTACATTACATAGATTAGAAAACATTGTATAATGTTTACTCTTTAAATTAGAGTCAGTAGAGCAGCATAGATTCATAATGTGGGTTAAATGAATATACAATCTAAAATATTACTGATACGAATCTCAGTATCACAATATGTTCTCATTGTTTAAGAACAGTTTCATATTCTGCGAAGATTGAACTCTTAAATGTTACTGGCAGAATATAAACATTGGACACACAGGTATTTACTTAAAAATTCTTTTTACTTTTCTGTATTTTCGAAAAGTTCACAATATTATTTTGGGACGAAACTTTTTTTTTAATATGTAGCAAGACCACCTTCTGTTTTTTTTTCATCAGGTTTTTATATACCTCACCAAGTTTGTACTATAAACGTCTACATAGTTCATCTCATTCTTATTTTGTTATTATCACTACAGCTGGATTTTACCTCTAAAATAAAGACATAGATAGAAACAAAGAGGGAAAGACCAAAAGCTTCCCCTAGTGCAATAGGGACCAGACTTGTACCTGGGTCACCCAGGTGCCCTATTCAGGTGAGCTATATTGCTGGTCCTTTGTATTAGCTCTGACTGTTGGTGATCTTGGTGATCAAACCTGAGACCTCTCTCATGCAAACCCTTGTGCTATTCTCTGCCTGCTCATTCTTGACTGTCCTTGGTCCCACTGACATAAGTCAGGGTATATTAATTTTTCCTTTATTTTTAAAGGAATTATGCCATGGGGAAGTTTGTCAGCATTGATATTATGAACATTAATTATACATTTACATAAGAAAAATTGCTTCATAGGCTTCATTGTCTTTTTCTGCCAGGACTTTGCTGGGACTTCATCCCTGTGAGACTCTACTGTTTCCTTCCCTCTCTCTCTCTCTCTCTCTCTCTCTCTCTCTCTCTCTGACACACACACACACACACACACACACACACACACACAACCACACATGCACTCTTCTTTTCCAAATAGAAGGAGAGAAATGGAGAGAGAGGGAAGAATACCATAGTACTGCTCTACCACTCCTGGAGCTGCTCTTGAGTGGTGCTTCTAAGTGGTGTTCAGGGGCTTGAACCTAGGTTTTTACAGGAAGTAAAGTACTCTTTCTAACTCATAGCTAGCTCCTGGCTTCAAGAATTCTTTTTTTTTCAAGTTGAAAGTGTAATAAAGAAAGGGAAAATACAGGTTGGCATGTAGACTGGTTGTAGTTTACTGAAGCAGAGTCTCGGAGCTGAAGGGAAAGGGAGAGGTGAATTGAGAACGTGTTGAGGACCCAGTGCACTGATGTTGAAGGACTCCAGGTGATGGGTATTGTGTGCATAGATAACTACCATGGGGAGATAAGAAACTGTGTTGTAAACCATTATTTCCCCAAAAGAGTGACTTGAAGGGGGGGGGGGGTCTCTGTAATGAGACATTATATTCTATCTTTTCTCTTGTTCCCTTAGCCAACTAGAACTTACTTAGACTTCAGTCAGCACTAGACATGAAATATAAGAACATATTTATAAATATATCTCTTTGAAATCTCTCCTAACTTAAAATACTGTTAATACTTTGCTGTTAGAGGACAATTTTTCTGCTGGGCCAGATGTTGTGAAAGCTGTTTTGTTTTGCCACCAGAGTTAAAACTGGGGAATCTACCACTTCCAGAGCCTCTCTCTCTCTCTCTCTCTCTCTCTCTCTTTCTCTCTCTCTCTTGCTTTCTTCCTTTCTTCTTTTCCTTCTTTCTTTTTATTTGTATTTTATTTTATAGAACAGAGAGAAATTGAGAGGGGAAGGGCAATAGAGCAGGAAAGAAAGACAGATGCCCACAGACCTACTTTACCACTCCTGAAGCATTCTACCTGGTGCACCTGACTCTGTTAAGTTTTAAATCTCATTTGATTTTTTAAAAATGTTGATTGAAGAGAAACGCATTCTTAATTATGCAACTTTTTCTTAAATAATACCTCAAGTCAACATCCATTTTTGTATTTTATACTCTCTTTTCCTATTGTCCTGAGACTTTTATAAAATGCAAACCCTGCTCAGTTTCTTGAAAACCTTGATTTCCAGTTATCCATAAAGTCAGCTCTCAGCTCTGTTTAGACTTGATTGCATTCACCGCTGGTCCTAACTATTCATCTAGCATCAAATCTGGTATATATGAGATGTCTAGTAAGTATTTATGAGTAGATGAGAGGGGAGAAGTAAAATGGGAGAGAGGGAAGGGAAGAAGGATGGAAGATAACAAAAAAGAGTTGAGAAGGGTTGAGAGATAGTATGATAGCTATGGAAAGGACTCCCATGCCTGAGACTCAGGTCCCAGGTTCAATCCCTAGCAGCACCCTAAACCAGAGCTGAGCAGTGCTCTTCTCTATCTAGCTTTTTCCATTCTCATTAAACTAAGCAATAATCCACTTAAAAATGAGAAAGGAGAGGAAAGGGAAGAGAGTGAATAAATATCAAGAAAAAATTTTATATGAAAGCTAGAGCACAGACCATATTTGTTAGGACTTTATGACATAGTTGTGATCATTCTTGGAATATTTAGAAAAACAATTGCTTCATGATCCCAAATATTGCATTACCTAGTGTCCAATTAGCACTTGAATACCCTGATTTATGGCTTCATTTCTTTGGACTGATTTATTTCAAATGTAAATTCAATCAGTCATGCATTAATATTTCAAAATAAAACAGTTACATTTTAAATCAGAAGTTTCTAATGAGTTATTTACTTGGTAGCATCTAACCAAATAAGTAAATGTCAAATTTATTTCTACTTTAAATTTTTTTGTTTATTTATTATTGGATAGAGACAGAGAGAAATTGAAGATGGAGCGGGGTATAAGAAGCCACCTACAGCCCTACAGTCTCTATAGAGAGACACCTACAGCCCTGATTCACCACTCATGAAGCTTTCCTGCAGCAGGTGAGGACCAGGGGCCTGAATCAGGGTCGTTGCACACTGTAATATGTGCTCTTAACCAGGTGCGCCATCACCTGGCCCCTATTTCTTTCTACATTTTAAAAGGCATAAATTTAACATAGGATTCCTTATTTTAGAAATGGCATATTCTTTTTATTTTATTTATTTATTTACTTATTTATTTATTTTTTACTTGTGCACTCAGCCAGGTGTGTCACCATCCGGCCCCTCCGCTATTTTTTTTTAAATTTTTTTATTGGAAGATTAAAGCTTTACAGCCGACAGTAAATACTGTACTTTGTACATGCATAACATTTCTCAGGTTTCCACATAACAATACAACCCCCACTGGGTCCTCCACCAATCTGTTCCAGAACCTGAAACCTCCCTCCCCCATCCCAGAGTCCTTTACCTTGGTGCAGTACACCAACTCCAGTCCAAGTTCTGCTTAGTGTTTTCTCTTCTCATCTTGTTTTTCAACTTCTGCCTAATTTAGTGGTTATCCATAGTTGTAATAGTATCTGTTACGTATCACATAGCAAACTGAAATATAATCACCTTTTTTTGTGTGTGGAGTTAAGACTCTCTACATGTGCATTTTCACTGTTCAAGGCCTCTTTCCTCCCTTTCCTTCTTCCCTTTTCTTCTCTTTAATGACAGATAGAGAAGGAGGAAGAGACGGCTTCTGAATTTTTCTGTCTCTATCCAAAAATAAATGCATAAATAAATAAAATTTTAAAAGTATCTCATGGGATTGGTTTAATAAAGAAAATAAAAGAAGAAGGGGGTCAGGCAGTGGCATGTCTGGTTAAATTTACATGTTACCAGGCATAAAAACCTGGGTTCAAGTTCCCAGTCCCCACCTGCATCTGGGAGTGGGGGTGGGGAAGTGTCACAAAAAATGAAGCTGTGCTACATGTGTCTCTCTTCCTCTCTATCTCCCTTCCCTCTCAATTTCTCTCTGTTATATAAAAATAAATAATTAAAGTTTTTAAAAAAAAATTAAAAAGATTGGGGAGTCGGGCGGTAACGCAGCAGGTTAAGCGCAGGTGGTGCAAAGCACCAGGACCAGCATAAGGATCCCGGTTTGAGCCCCTAGGGGGTGGGGAGTCGCTTCACAGGCGGTGAAGCAGGTCTGCAGGTGTCTGTCTTTCTCTTCCCCTCTCTGCCTTCCCTTCCTCTCTCCATTTCTCTCTGTCCTTTCCAACAATAATGACAACAATAGTAACTACAATAAAAAAAATTTAAAAAGATTAATTTGAAGAAGTACTACTGTACTTTTTACCTATTACTCCTTGAAAACTTAAAACTTCATCCATGACATGACTCTCCAAAGAAAGGAAATCTCTTACTCATTTCTTCATTCATTATTCTGAGGAAATATGGTTATGAGCATAGGTTTTATAATCAGGTAGGCTACAACTTTAATCTTAAATATGTCAATAATTTATTGCATAGGTTTACAAATTCAAGTAATTCATCATTCTAGACTTTTATTTGATTATTGTAAAAATCATTAAAAAATGAATTCTAAACTCATATTTTTGTGAGGATAATATAAGAAATATTGAAGTTTCTGCTTTGTTTTTTCCACCGGAGTTACTGTTGGGGCCTGATGCCTGCAGAGTGAATCCACCGTTCCCAAAGGCTACCACTTCTCTTTTTGTCTTTCTTCTTTAGATATGACAGAGAAAAATTAAAAGGGGAGGGAGGAGATAGGAAAAGAAGGAAAGACACCTGCAGCACTCAAGTTAGTTCCCTTCCTGCAGATGAGAACCAGTGCCTGAACCCTAGTCCTTGTACATGGTAACGTGTGCTCCTTACTAGGTGAGCCAGTGCACGGTCCCCAAATACTAACCGTCTATCACAGAATAAATACCAAATAAATGGTTTATACTCTCATGTTAAAATGAAAAATTATGAAAGTACCCGAACTTCACGGTCTTGGTTGATGTTTGGGATGTGTCAGGATGAATAAAGGGGTTTAGGGGTGACAGATGAGCAAATAAGTACCAGAAATGTGAATCTATTAATGTTGGCTCCAGTAAGTACATCTCCAGACTTAGGAAGATATTGAACACTGTCATGGAAAAAAATTCTCAGTGCCAAAATTGAACAGATGAGCCTGTCGTTATTTAGAGAGTCCTGGTATTCAGGGTCCTTTTTTTTCTCCCAAGGGAATGATTTTCTGTCTCAGACTAGTAATTCTGTCACTGCTTATGCTTGTTAGTATAACTCTAAAAAGCTGAGAGAGGCCATTTCTTTCCTTATTTGGTGTATGGATCAACAATGAGAACAGCATGACTTGCAGTCAGTGTTGCAAATGTTTTTCCAATTAAGCAACCTGTCTTCAGGATCCCAAACATTTTTGAAAAATATTAATGGAATGTTTTCTATATTTAGGAGAATCTCAGGATTTTGAGCAATTGAATGAAGTTCCATCAGTTAATTTTAGTGGAATTCCTTGCCACTTAATTTATTTTAGTCTTTGTAAGTAGAACCTTTAGGAAAGTTTTCATGTTGTAAATTAGACATTAATTTGTTATGAGATCAATCTTGAAGATGAGTCAGCTTAATATTCTACTTTACATTTAACCTAAAAATCCAAATAGAAACAAAAATTACCCAAGAAAATTAAAGATGGGCAACATTTTTCATAATATATTTTATTGATTTTATTTTAATGTGTGTGTGTGAGAGAGAAAGATACAAAAAGACAAAGAGAGAAAGACCAGAGCACTGCTCATCTCTGGTTTATGGTAGTGCTGGGGATTGAACCGGGAACCACTGAGCCTCAGTCATGAACGTCTTTGGTATAATCATTATGCTATCTCTGCAGCCCAGTAACCTTCTTTAAACTGTTAAGAAGTGTATGCCTTCTATTCATGCTCCTGAGGTGCAGAGACTTTAAATGACAGTTTTATAATTGGAAATTAGTCTAGCAGTAAAAGTAACTAGTTTACTTAGTTCTCCCCCAAATTTATTCAGTGTTGTAGTAAGAGCACCTAAAATTTTATGGAGAATTTTCAAAGTATTTTTTGTAAATGTTACCCTATCACTTATGACTTTTTAAAATTCTTCTTCACAATGCTTCTCATTTGGATAAGACATTGAAACACAACAATGTCAGGTAACAGTGCTTAAGGAGACATGGCAAATTCATGTCATAATCTGTGACTCTAATGTTCTTTGCTAGGGTTGCTTTGAATTGTTGTCCAAGATAGTTTCATTAAAAGAAAAAAAATAATAACTGTGGATATCTTAGCTTTTATCTGGTCATAATAGTAGCAGTGTGTGTGTGTGTGTGTGTGTGTGTGTGTGTGTGTGTGTGTGTGTGTGTGTGTGTCTGTGTGTGTGTTTACTACTTCTGCTATTTTATTTATGCCCTTATTGCTATGATCATGACTTTACTTTGTCAAGTGAAAGAATCTAAGAAATGAGAAAAATAAATAAATACTGCCTGAATTATTCACACTGAAATGTTTTTTCCTATTTAGGAACTTAAAAGCATACAAGGGAGGTGATTTTTCTTATCTTCAAGAAATCTTGACCTTTTAGTATATATTATATATATGTGTGTGTATACATATATAACATAATATATATGTATAATATGTATATGTAATACATATTATGTACATATGTATACATATATAACATAATATATACTAAATATACATATATATTTGATAGAGGCAGAGAGAAATCAAGGTGGGAGAGAGACACCTTCAATACTGCTTCAGTGCTCAGGAAGGTTCCCTCCAGCAAGTACGGACATGGGGCTTGAACCCATTTCTCTGAGCATTATAACATGTGCATCTAACCATAGTGTGTTACAATATAGCACCAAGAATCCTTGATCCTATTTTTCATTCCATAAACAAACATTATTATTAATTATATTCCAAAGCCACTTGCTAGGCATTGTGGATTTGAAGAGAAAATGTCCTTGGGCTGTGTCCTCATGCCATTCAATTTTGTCTGGAAGTCAGACATTGAATAAGTGTGCTGACAGTAACAAAGAAATATGCTGATTGTCATGGAGACATTCTTCATCTGAATTCAGGGAGTATACCCCAGAAGTAATTTTCAACATGATTTTCTTTAGTTACCCTTTCATTCACCAGTCAACAGCTACGACAATTTGTTCAGTTTACAGTCGTAGCTATAACGATAAAAGAAAATGTATTCTGACTTAAAATCTTCATATAAGGTTGAAAATTTTAATATTAACGACCTCATAAAACTATTAGAAATATTAAAGTGCTTCATGCTTAGTAATTTATTTCAAATAATTGCCCTACCATAATTTAATAAGAAAAAATAGAGAGGACCAAGAAATGACTTGAGGGCCTCACACATGTACAAAACTACTAAGGGTCCTTCCAGGTTCAATGTTTCATTCCATGTATTTAAAAGGTAAGAGAGAGGGAGGGCGTTAAGAAGGAGGGAGAAAAGAAGAGAGAGGAAAGAGGTAGAGACAAAGATCTGAGAAAGTAGAGGTTGGGAGTGACACCAAATCATCATTTTAAAGCCCATGGATTCCCATGTTGTTCATGGTACTCCTAGTATTACACACGCAGTGAAATGTGCACTCTATCCACTGAGCAATCTCACAGGTCCAAATTATTATTATTATTATCACTATCATTATTATTTAACCAGAGCACTGCTCAGTTCTGTCTTATGGTGGTGCCAGGGACTGAACCTGGGACTATAGAGCTTCAGGCACAAGGGTTTCTTTGCATGATCATTATGCTATCTACCAGATTCAGATTTTTAAAGGACTTGGGTCTACAGATATTTCCATTAATTATGTAGAAAAAGAATTCCTCAGATTTTGTAAATTATGTGTCTACACTTAACATAAAGTTGGCTTTCCTTTCCTTCCCATTTCTCCCTTCTTGACTCATTTCCTTCAACTTTCACTTCCATGCTTCATTTTTCTTATATTTAACCATACCTTGTGCAAATTGCTTTTATTCTATGCCTTAAAAACTTTAGCTCTTTAGTTACATGAGATTTATTTTTTTTTCTGTTTTATAATTTATTTTAAAGAAAGTCTAAACAGTGTGGAAAACTTAAGGATGCATCATTGAATGGAAAAATAGACACACAGAAAAACTGATATAGCCAGAATTTGTTATAAAAGTTTTTCTGTAGCATAGTCATCTTTAAAAGTATGGAGAAGTTGAGTTGTTTCTCTTATGTTTGTTTAAAAATTTTGTTTTATTAGGGAAATACTGATTTTAAAAACAACTGTAACACGGATACAGTTTCTCATTCTTCAGTGATAGCTATCAGCACATCACTGCTACCACCCACTCAGGTGCTTCAGCAGTGCTGTGTGTTGGGTCCACAATGTCCTCTAAGCCCCTTCCTCCCCAATATGCCTTGACTTTGCTACAGTGGACCAGTTCTGGTCTGAGTTTCATTCTGAGTGTTCTCTTTTCCTTCTTGTTTCCTAAATTCCACTCTTTTTTTTTTTTTCCTCCAGGGTTATTGCTGGGGCTAGGTGCCTGTACGATGAATCTGCTGCTCCTGGAGGCTTATTTTTTTTTCCCCTTTTGTTGCCCTTGTTGTTTTATTGTTGTGGTGGTTATTATTATTGTTGTTGTTGTTGTTGGATAAGACAGAGAGATATGGAGAGAGGAGGGGAAGACATGGGGGGGAGAGAAAGATATATGCAGACCTGCTTCGCCACTCATTTAGAGACACCCCCTCCCCGCCGCAGGTGGGGAACAGTGATCCTTATACTGGCCTTTGTGCTTAGCGCCATGTGAGCTTAACCTGCTGCGCTACCACCCAGCACCCTTAAATTCCACTTTTAAATGAGATTATCTGTTGTGTTATTTCTGTCTTCTGGGATATTATAGAACAAAGGATACATTTGCAGCAGGTTAAAATAAAAGAGCTTGGTTTTCCACTGTCATTAATACTCAATCACATCATCAATTTAACATCTTACTATATAGTTTACAAACTAACAGTAACCGGCCTGGGAAATAGCAGAGTTTATATAACAACCATGTCTGAGGTTCAGAGGTCCCAAGTACAGTCCCCTACAATAATCGAGCATTGAACAATGCCCTGGTTATAAAGGAGGAGGGGAGGGGGAGGGGGAGGGCGGTGGGTGAGAAGAGAAAGAGGAGGAGAAAAAGGAAAGGAAGGAAAGGAAGAAACAGAAATAGATAGAGGGGTCAGCCAGTGACACATCTGATTGAGCACACCAGTTACCACCCCAACTCCACACTTGCAAGGGGCATGCTTCACGAGCAATGAAGCCATTCTACAGGTGTCTCTCTTTCTCTCTCTCCCTCCTTACCTCTCCCTACCATCTCAATTACTGTCTGTCTTAGTAAGTAAACTAGAGGGGGGAAGGGAAAATATGCTTTAGAAAGACTATATGAAAGCAATCCAAATAAAAATTCTAACATAGTTTTGCAGCATTTACAATAATTGATACTGGATTACAATAATGAATTTGTGTAACAAAAAGCATTATTTAAACCACAAGTACTTATACTGAATGAGCAATAGTTTTCATAAGTGCCCAACTCTGTTGTTAAATTTCCCTTTGGCATACTGTTTTGGAATAGATCAAACTGAAGATCAAGTTATAGAGAGACATTATGAGAGGATAAATAAATGAAGTTACAAAGGAAATAAAACTTGGTTTCCAAGCTCACTTCTTCTGCCTCTGAGTCTGTGACCAGCAACTGTTTCAAAATATAGCATTATCCTGAAGCCATCTGTCTGTTCTAGCTTCCTGAGGCCACCTATTTCAACATAAAGCAACCCCACTAATGTAACTGTCTCTGAAACTTAGTTCTAACCTCTCCCTGCCCAACCTGTTAAAAATTACTTCATATGTGAGTAAATGCTTATGAGAATTATTTTTAAATTCTCCCACTTTTAAATATAGGAATATCAATTTATTTCATAGTATTTATCTCCTATAAAGGAAATCCTGAGATTCTACATCACACACAAAAATCCCAAACTCACTATTTGTCACATCTGGATTCTTCTTAGAATCAAACTCTCGAAACTATTCAAGAGACAGTGATGCCTTATTTAGATTTCTGTGTGGTATAAGATATAAATTACTTTCTAGAGATGAGAATTGTTGAGATTTTAGAAAGAAACATGTATTACAATCTGATGGGACCAATGTTAATATTTTAGAATCAGATTTTCCCTAGGATGTAAGTTTAGTTTTTAACTAGTAAAAGATCACTGGGTAAGACATGTGCATTGCAAAATATATAGCCCAGATTCAAACCTAAGCTCTAGTGCTCTGGACCCCTGCATGTGTGTGTATGAATGTGTGTCTTTCTATCTGAATTAAAAAAGAAAGAAAAAAAGAAAAGACATGCACAAAATCAACTTGTAAAAAAAGAATGTGAGCCCCTGGTCCCTACCTGCAGAGGGGAAACTGCAGGAGTAGTGAGGTAGGTCTGCCTGGATCCCTCTTCCTCTTCCTCTTCCTCTTCCTCTTCCTCTTCCTCTTCCCTCTCAGTTTCTCTGTGTCCTATTAAGTAAAAAAAAAAAACAACAAAAAAAACAGGGGCAGGGGAGGAATGGGAAAATTTTGGCCACTGGGAGTGCTGGATTCATTGTGCAGGTGACAAAAACAAAGAAGAGGGGAGAAGAGGAGGGGGAGAAGGAGAACTTGTCCCTAAATCATCTCTTCTAATCAATCATTCTTTGGCTAAAATTCATTTGCTAAAAAGCAAATGCCTTATAATGACCCAAATCAAAAAGCATTCCATAGATCTTACTTTATTTTCCTTTTTACCTTTTAGTACACAAGGCAAACACAACTGTTTGAAGCATAAATAAAAGCAAAGTTTTACTCTAACAAGCATCTTTCCATTTTTTTCCTAATTGTCTAACTCTTTCTATGATATGAACCAGTCCTTCAAAAGTAAAATTGATATTGTTACTTGAAAGGAAAGCTGGCATTTACTAGTGACTAATTTTAAAAGTAAGTGTTATTTCTGATTCTAAGTAGTAATCCGGTTAGGTGTGCATACTGTAGGGAATAAATGCAAAGGTCTTAAGTAATTGTTTTCTTTTTAAAAAATTTTTAAAATAGGGTTTATACTCCCAGAAGATTAAAGAATAGGAATGCTGTCAGGGGAGGGGCTGGGATACGCAGTTCTGGTGGTAGGAATTGTGTGGAGTTATACCCCTCTTATCCTATGGTTTTGTCAGTGTTTCCTTTTTATAAATAAAAAAAAATAGTATTTACACTGACACTATGTTTTTTTGTGTTCTTTCACATTTTCATTTCTTCATCATAATTTCACATCTATAGATTCATTGTTCTTATCTTGCTGGATCATTTCAGATGTTTTCATTCTAGGTTGAGGAAAGTAAAGAAGGAAATCTCCATCGTGCATTTCTTTTAGAAAAAGTGCTAATATTTGTATTAATTTTTTTATTATTTTATCCACCCCTATATCAATAAGTAATATGCTGATCATTTATTCATTTACAAAATACGTTGCCAAGGTTATTGCTGGGATCCAGTGTCTGTAAGACTCCCCCATTCCCAGTGATCATTATTTTTCTTCCAGGTAGAGAGTGAGAGACAGAGAAATAAAGAGAGTGGGGGAGAGAGAGAGAGATAGAGAACTATAGCATTGTTCTCATGAAGAATGAGTTCATGAAGCTTCCCCGCCTACAGATAGGGACCAGGGTCCTGAACCAGGGTTCTTCTTCAACAATGTGTGTGATCTACTGATTAAGCCATCACCCAGCTCCTAAAATATTATTTTTAAAATATGTCTGTACAGAAATGGATAAGAAAAAGGAGTCAAGTTTACCATGACAGTAATAACTAGCATAATAATTCAAGAATTAGGTCTTGACTAGTACCATCCTCTTCTTTTCTTCTTCTTTTTAAAAATATTAATTTATTTATTTATTTATTTATTTATTTATTGGATAGAGACAGAGAGAAATTGGGGGGTAGAGAGGTACAGAGACAGAGAGACACCTGCAGCCCTGAACACCACTTGTGAAGCTTTCCCCCTGCAGGTGGGGGCCAGGGGCTTGAACCCAGGTCCTTGCACACTGTAATGTGTGTGCTTAACTAGGTGTGCCACCACCTGCCCCCGCATTTCTTCTCTTTTCTCTTTAAGCAACAGAATCAAAGGCAGCATGAGGGAAAGAAACCACAACATCAAAGTTTCCTTCAGTTTAGTGAAAGCCTGGCTCAAAACCTGGGTCACAACACATGGCCACGCAGTTCACTGTCTGAGTGAGCTGTTTTGCTGGCTAAATACCATTTATCTTGTTTGCATTTGCGTTCTCCTTACTTCCACTTCTCACCAGTGCATTGCATCTCACTAGCTTTCAAAAACATTCCCCTTCACACCCAGACTCCCAGTCCTCTTACACTGTCTGACCGGTCTCAGATAAAGCATTTGGCTGAATACCAGGTCGGTCACCTCTGTTAACTCGCCAAGGGCATCTGCATTTTGCATGGGCTGTCTTGAAATGGAAATTAAATAAGATAAAGGAATGAAATGACACCCGGGAGGAACTCAAACCTCCATGAAGGATTGATTGGGATCAGTATATGCCCATTCTCACTCCTTCTCAAAGTATCACCAATTTTGCTACTGTGAAAGGCATATAAATTCACATGTAAAAGCTGAAAGGTGTAGTTTGTGAAGCATTAAACTGTTGCTAGCTGATTCAGAGAGAATGTGTTTACTTTTTGAACTCTTCACTCTCCCCCAAGGTGGCTGCTATTCAGTCAGCTATCACTTATCCACTATTTTAGCCCATCTGTCAGATAACTGAAAGGTGAAATGGTAAAAATGTTTTCTATTACTCATTCCCAGTGCTGATAGGGATTCTATAAGTGTTCTCAGGAACCCACAGAGTGCTGGAGCTGTTGCAAAAATAACTGTCTTACCTACTGACTTGCATGTAAACTGCATGAATATTTTAGATCCCTTGGCTGTTAGGTGGTATATTGAGCTGTAGTGGTCTACAGATAAGGCCAATTTCTCTAAGTTTGCGTGCTGGTCAATTTTGTTCAGTCCAGTGAGGGTTAAATTCACTCTTGGACACTCCTGGCCTCTCTAATCTTAACCTGGAGAAATGGAGTTCTGCCTTGGTTTACATTTGAGGTCATTCCCAGGGCAGTGTTTCCACAAGGACTAATGGAAGTATGCTACATTGTTAACATTAACACTTCTCTCGGTTGGATGGACTCCTGAAGGCACCATTATCCTTTGACTCCATCTTGAGCTATATGTTTCCGCAGAATGTGCCTGGCTCATAAAACATGCGAAGGGCTCTGTTCAGCTTCATCATTTATTCAACTTGAAAGAAAGTTGTTTTAAGGGGTTTATCTGGGAGTTAAGAAATGTTTCTAAAGAATAATAATAATAAGTGAACTGGAAAATCAATCTCTATCATCAGATTGGTGCATTATAATTCATACTGGAGGTGATGTTAGATCTCCTTGAAGGAAAAGCTGCCAAAACCTTTGAGACCGATTTTCCTGTTGTTTTTTTCTCACACTAACTTGAAGGCAGATGCTGGTATTTGTTGATGATTGAATACTTGTTTGCTAGTATGATACTCAATCTTGTTTCTAATAGAAGCTGAAATACCCCCCCCCCAAAAAAAAGCACATTTGACAGCTAGCGGTATAAATTTAGTAATCTTGTCAGAGTTCACAGTGGTGTACATGTATTTATTTTCATTTTCATAGTAAATATACTATTTTATACTTTAAAAAAAAAACCTTCACACTTGATCGAATGGCTCACCCATTTCAGTCATACTGTTGTGTGTACCTGTGTGTATGCGTGTCTTGTGCTTTTCAGTAGTGGCATGTGACTTCACTGTTAATCAGGACTATATTTTAAAACAAAATTTCAAAGGAGTGTTTCTCACGCTATTAATGAGATAAGGTCTGAGTGAAGCAAGCTCTGTTGCAAAGGGCAAGTGTCATGCAGCAGGAAGTCCTGGCCATCCCTTCAGCCCTGCCACCTCTCTGTCAGCACATAGCACCTCCCAGAGGAAATGCCCTCACTCAGCCACAAGTCCCTCCAGTACAGCAGGGGCCCTCTGGCCCCAGGGCCCTGGACCAACTCTGACTTCCAGCTGTTTCCAGTGAACTTGGCACCATCTTTTACAAATGGCTTTTGTTTGGGATCCTCAGGGAGCCACAGTATCAGGATCAGCTCCAAGAGCTAAATCAAGATTGCGTTTCTCAAAGTCCTACAGGTATTGCTTTACTTTCTGTAGATAAGATGGTTTGTATTAGCCTCCGTAGCTCTAGGTTTCCTGCAAATAAGTATCCATCTTGTGTTGAACAATTTAAATCATAATGTGCACTAAACTGACGTGTGAAATATGAGCTCAGAAGACTGAACTTAAAATAGTCGGGTATGTGGAAACCTGCAGGAGTAGAATGAAGTTGACGAACTCTAAGATTGACTTTCAGAGTTAAATGGTGAGGTTAAAAATACATTTGTATTTACTATCATGGGGAAACAAATGTATTAACATGCCTAATATAGTCATATTGGTCAGGATTTCAGTTAACCCTCTAAATGTTAAAAAAAAATATATATATATATATATTCTTGTTTGGTTAAACAATCAAACAACAATATACTATTGTATTGTTGTTTTTAAGTGTTTTAGAACACATTCAATAGAGAACTCTGTGGTATTGACAGTGATTCAGAGTTTTAATTTTACATAAGATAATTCAACACTTAATGTCAATATATTTTATTAGTCTTTCACTACTAAAGATTTCCTTAGAAATCATATGAAAAACTTTGATACTATAGTCTTAATAAGTTGTTGATTATACCTTTATTACATGTAAAAATTAGCAAATTCTAGCTCAACAGATAGAAAAAAGAAGATACAGAAAAACATTTGGTTTCATTTGTAAGTGTTCGAGATAACCACACTGAAAACAATCATTACTAATTCGTACTGCTTAATCTATAGCAATGAAATCTTTTTCCACAATATCAAGCAGAAGGAAATTTTTAAATCTAGAAAATGAGACCTTGTTTAAATCAGATGCAACATATCTAGAAGCTACCAGGCACACACAGAATTATGCTTTAAATTGGACTTTAAAAATATGTTATAATTTACTTGCTTAGAACATTCAACATTTGGATTACAGTAGTTCACAAGAATTATTTGTTTACTTTGGTAAATATTGAAGATCCCTTGGGAACTGTTTAGGAATCTATAAATTCAAAAGCCAAATTATAAACTTCACTAGTAACAATGTACAAACAAACTTTGACAAAGAATAAATAATATTTGAAAGTTAAAAGTTAAGAAGTACATTCATTTACTTCTATTTCAAAACAAAAGAAGTGCCAATTCTTAGTAATTGTACTATTTTTTTCAATTATGAAATATGATTCAACTTTGGAATTTGCATCCCTACTATATGTGTTGCATTCCACTGAATGTACATCATTATTACTTGTATTTTATGCTTATTACTCACTAACTTGTTTTTCTGTAATTTGTCAATATTACTGTGCATATTTTTAAAAGACACTGGCTTCTAGACTTGTTCATCATTGAGTGCTGTTAGTGAATCCCTATATATCACAACTATCTAGCTGCATGTTTGAATGAAAGCAATAGCTTGTTGTGTTCAGTCATTTCAGAAATCTCAATGACTTTCAAATATATCAGTAATAGGAAATTTGACTTTTGAGACTGGCAAAAGTATGAGGGGTGTGTGAAGAAGGGAAAGTTGAAATTCAAGATGAGGAGGGCTGTTCCTATAATTTTTCCTATTTCATACTGTAGTTCCTCTCTTTATGTGTAATACTGGGCCAGACTTGTGCACCCAGCAGGGAAGTGGGTTTTAACAAGTTAGATGCAGACAGGGAACCTATAAAAGTCTGTGTTTGACTTGCTGCCTGGGCTTTCATTTCCTACTCGTACTGAGCTAATTATCACACATTTAGTTCTGGTCAAATTTACTTTAGTCCTCAACAAAGTAAATTAAGTTCTAAACTAAAGATGAACGAACTTTCCATGTGTGCAAATGTTCTGTGTAGGCTGTTTTTGCTTTGTTTCGTTTTTTGCTGGGAGATGAATGGTTTTACATTACAGTTTTTGGCACATGGGTAGAATTTCTCATCTCACCAAGACAGATGTCTGCAAAACACTCTCACTCCCACATTAGGTCCATCATCATTTACCAGTACCTGAAAGCTTCCCACCCCTCTTCTCCAAACCCCCAGTCTGCTCTTCATTCCCAGAGTTCTTTGCTTTGGTACAGGAAACCACCAGTCTAAGTTTGGTTTGTGTTTCTCCCTTCTGTTCTTATTTCTTAATTTCTGCCTAGGTAGAATATCATCTCAAATTCATCCTTCTCTATCTATCTAATCTCATGCAACAGGATTCCATTCAGGCTCCATCCAAGATGAGGTGAAGAAAGTGACTTTGTCCTTCTTAATAGCTGAGTAGTATTCTGTTATGCATATACAACACAACTTTCTCAGCCACTCATCTAGATTGGAAACCTAGGCTACTTCCAAGTTTGGGCTGTTACAAATTGTGTTGCTATGAATATGTATACAGATCTCTTTGGATGGTTATATATCATTAGATAAATATCCCCAGGAGAAAAATTGTGAGACAGTAGGTCCGTTTCTAATAATGTGAGACTTCTGCAGACTGTTCCCCAAGTGGTCAGGCCAATTTATATTCCCACCAGCAATGCAGCTGGGTTACTTACCCTTGAAACCTCTCCAACATTTATTATTACGATCCTTATTGATGTATGGCATTCTTATAGGAATGAAGTGGTATCTCATTGTTGTCTTGTTGTTTTTATTTGCATTTCTCTGATATTCAATGACTTGGAGGTGTGTGTGTGTGTGTGTGTGTGTGTGTGTGTGTGTGTGTGTGTGTGTGTTGACTGTTTGAAACTTTTCTGTCCATATCCTCTCCCTATCTTTGAATGAGGTTGTTTGTTGTTGTTATTGTTGTTGTTAAGGTTAGTGAGCTTTTTGTATATTTTGGTGTTTAACCTTTTGTAAGATGTATAGCATAGAAATATCTCCCCCCGACTCCCCACCTGCAGGGGGGTCACTTCGCAAGAGGTGAAGCAGGTCTGCATGTGTCTATCTTTCTCTCCCCTTCTCTGTTTTCCCCTCCTCTCTCCATTTCTTTCTGTCCTGTCAAACAACAATGACACCAATAACAACAATAACTACAACAATAAAACAACAAAGGCAACAAAAGGAAATAAATAAATAAATATTTTTAAAAGAAGTCATCAGAATACCATATATAAAAAAAAATATCTTCCATTCTATAAGGAGTTGCTCTCGGTTTGGATATTGGGGTTTTTCGTTGTTATTGTTTGTTTTTTGCTGTGCAGAAGTTTATCAGTTTTATATAGTCCCACTGGTTTGCTGTTTTCCTTACAAATGAATCTGAGTCATTGAAGACACCTTTAAAACTTATATGAAAAAGATTTTTGCCAATGATTTCTCTAGATAGTTTATAGTTTCTGACTTAATATCCAAATCCTTGATACATTTGGAGTTTAGTTTTGTTTGTGGTGAGAAGTGGTTCAGTTTTAGTATTCTGCATGTTTCAACCCAATTCTCCTAATACCATTTGTTGAAGAGGCTCTCCTTTCTCTATTTAATATTTTGGGCCCCCTTTTTAAAAATTAGTTGTAGGAGTTTATACCTGGACTCTCAAATCTATTTTACTGGTCATTGAATCTGTTATTGTTTCATTACCAGGAAATTCTGATTACAATAGTCTTATATAGTTTGAGATCTGGGAGTGTGATGCCTCTAGTCTTATTCTTTTTTCTCAAGATTTCCGTGGTTATTCTAGGTATTTTCTGACTTGATGGAGATTGCATTGAATCTGTTTATGGCTTGAACCCTGATCCTTGCACAGGTTCTTTGAGCTTAGTTCTATGTGTGCTTAACCGGGTGTGCCACTGCCTGGCCCCCAGTTCATTCAGTATTTATCTATCTTTCTAGTTTTAATTTTTAATTATATATTTTTATTTGATAGAGACAGCCAGAAATTGAGAGGGAAGGGTAGATAGAGAGGGAGAGAAATAGAGAGACACCTGCAGCCCTGCTTAACCACTCATGAAGCTTCCACCTGCAGATGGGGACAAGGGGCTAAAACCTGGATCCTTGAGCATTGTAACATATATGTTCAACCATGTGCACCACCCCCAACTGTCTCTTACAGGCTTATCCTGCTTATCTCACTTAACATAATGCCTTCAAGTTCCATCCACGTTGTAGCAAAAAGATGACTTTATCATTTTTGACTTATGAGTGGTAATTCAGTGCTTATTTATACCACAACTTATTTAGCCACGCATCTGTCCTTGAGCATCTGGGTTATTTCCAAGACTGAGCTTTTAGAGAGGGTTACGTGTGGGTTTGCAGTGGGTTAAGTGCGCTTGACACAAAGTGCAAGGACCAGAGTTAAGGATCCAAGTTTGAGCCCCTGCCTCCCGACCTGCTGGGAGGGAGGGGTGTTACTTCACAAGTGGTGAAGCAGATCTGCAGGTGTCTTTCTCTTCCCCTCTCTGTATCCCGCTCCTCTCTCGAGTTCTTTCTTCCTATCCAACAGCAATAACAATGGCAACAAAATGGAAAAAAATGGTCAGCAGGTTCAGTGGGTTCTTAGTGCAGGCACTGAGCCCCAGTGATAACCCTGAAGGCAAAATAATAATAATGATAATAATAATAAATAAGTGCACATAGGCCTCTTCTTATTTTTTTCTTCCTTTTTGATAAATTTCTAGGAGGAAAATTGCTGGAACATAAGCTAGATTCATGTCTAATGTCCTGAAAAATCTTCAGACTGTTTGCCACAGGGGCTGGACCAATTTGCATTTCTTTTTCACTACAAGTTCACCAACATTTGTTGCTGTCATTTTTAATGGATGGCAGTATCATAGGTGAAGTGATATCTCATTTTTGTATTTGCATTTCCCCAGTACCCAACAACTTTGAGTACCTTCTCATATGCCTGTTGGTCTTCTGAATCTCTGCTTTTGTAAAAATTATGTCCATGTCCTTATCTCATTTTTAATGGGGTTGTTTTCTTTTTTGTAGCTGATTAGTGAGGAGATGATAATGATGATGATGATGATGATGATGATGATGATTATCTTTATATATTGGATAGAGACAGCCAGAAATTGAGAGGGAGGGCTGATAGAGAGGAAGAAAGACAGAGAAACACCTGCAGCACTGCTTCACCACTCAGAAAGCTTCCCCTTTACAGGTAGGGGCCGCAGGCTCAAACCCAGGTCTTTGTGCATTGTAATACTTGCTCTCAACCAGATGCACCACCACCTGGCCCCCGGTGAGCTCTTTGTATGTTTTTGTTATTAGATTTTTATTTATTTATTTTCAACATATACTTTTTACTTTAATTTTTTTGTCTCCAGGGTTATTGCTGGGGCTAGGTGCCTGCAGGATGAATGCACTGCTCCTGGAGGCTATTTTTTCCCTTTTGTTGCCCTTGTTTTTTTATTGTTATTGATGTCATCATTGTTGGATAGGACAGAGAGAAATGGAGAGAGGAGGGGAAGACAGAGAGAGTATGAGAAAGACACCTGCAGACCTGCTTAACCGCCCATGAAGCGACCCCCTTTTAGGTGGGGATCTGGGCCTGAACCGGGATCCTTATGCCTATCCTGCACTGCGCTACCACTCTGCCCCTTGTTATTAGATCCTGATCTGATGTATAACATATCAGGATCTTATCCCATTCTGTGAAGTATCTTTCTGTTTTGCTGATGGTTACCTTTTCTGTGCAAAAGCTTTTCAATTATATAGATTGCCATTGGTTTATTATTATTATTTTTTCTTTGCTGTTGAACTTGAAGCTTTGGAGACATTTCTGAAGCATAGATGGTAAATGTTCTGCCAATGTTTTCTTCTATGTATTTGGTAGTTTCTAGTCTATTGCCCATGTCTTTGATTGATGAACTTAATGCAGAATACCTGTGGTATGCTTAGATTTATCCTGCAATATAATACTTGTTTGGTGTTGTTACTAATTATAGCATTCTGTATAAATAAAAGCCAAATCTATATGATGTAAAATTACACTAAAAAGTAGTATTTTTTAAAAGTAGTAGTAATTTGTGTAGACTAGATAAGAATTGCTCTCTTAGAAATACGAATAGCCTTCCTCAGTCTTAAAATGACTAAAGTATTTTAGATTTTAGTATCCTGGGAGGTGGTACAGTGCTAGTTGGTCAGAATTGCAATCCTGAGGCCCTAAATTCAATTCCTAGAACTGCATATACCAGATAGCTACTCTGACATCTCTCTTTTCTATTTCTCTTTCTTTCTCTCATTCAATACATATAATAACTTTTAAAAAGATGACTTGGTGATGAGTACAGTGTGGAAATATACCCTAGAGTCTTATGCTCTTGTAAATGATTATTTAATCACTAATAAAAATAAGTAAAAAGTTTGTTAGATAACAAATTATATACATATATTTTTTAAAGTTGAAAAGTAGTTTTAATGATATTTTGTCTCATAATTAAAGATATTGGTTAGAATAAGATATATGTTCTTAATATATAACAAATTTGTATGGACCTGAAAGAGTAGTCAATTGAAGGGAAGGAGAAGAAAAGGAAGCAAGTGGGAAAGTATGATGTAAGAGAAGAGAGAGCGAGGAGATTTGATAATAAGGCGGCAGATTATTCGTGATGGATCTGCAGGCAATACCATCTATACTTTAGAGCCATATGTCTTGTTTTAAGAAGAAAATGATGAGTTCATGTTTGATTTGAAAAAAATAACTTGAGTTAATTCGTATTGAAGGTTTAAATATAATTTAAGGGAGTCGGGCGGTAGCGCAGCGGGTTAAGCACAGGTGGCGCTAAGCACAAGGACCAGCGGAAGGATCCTGGTTCGAGCCCCCGGCTCCCCACCTGCAGAGGTGTCGCTTCACAGGCAGTGAAGCAGGTCTGTAGGTGTCTGTCTTTCTCTCCCCCATCTGTCTTTCCCTCCCCTCTCCATTTCTCTCTGTCCTATCCAACAACAATGACATCAATAATAACTACAACAATAAAACAACAAAGGCAACAAAAGGAATAAATAAATTAATTTATATATATATATAATTTAAATATAATAAAAATTGAGGGAAGAGATTATAGTAGGTGCAAAGAGAGAAAAAAAAAGTGCTGTGACTTTTCAGGTTGATCAACTCTGACAACTACCCAAGGCAACACAAAGACATTTATTTTTTTTTAATTGTATTGTTTATTTTTAAGCATATACTACGTTCAAGGGAATTTCAAATAAGAAAAATTGCTCTTCTAAAAATTATCCTCTCTTCCAACTAAAACAAATTACAAAACTTTCTGCAGTCTTCTGAAAGAAGGAACATTAAAGGGAACATTTTATGTAGTGACTATAGGGTGTTGCTATGCAAATAGAAGAGAAAGTCACCCAAGGAGTATGCACGTGTTGAATAGAGACAGTCCCAGTAATATCCTCAGGCAGAAAACAAAGTATGTTCTACCTTCCCTGCCCCCTGTTTTAAATGGAATTATGAGATATACTTTATAATTGAAGCTGTTAGAAGCTTTCCCAAATTTCATCTTTGCTCATAGTTTCATCATCATTCTCTCCCCAGTATTTTAGTAGAAATGCCAAGTAGATGATTAATTAAACTCATTTGAGCATAATAGAACCTATTCTATAAAGGTTATTGAGGAGATGAGTTTAATGTGAAATAGACTGAACAGTAGAAAGGAGGATTAAAAATCAGAGGGACAAATAAAAGCACAAATGAGATTCTTGTGTCTCTTAACTACTCCTTACTACTGAAAAGTAAGAAGTACCCAGTAGTTACTAAATTAAACATCTCAGTGCCCAGTGGGAAATGCTAACTAGAATTCATTTCCTAGGGAAATGAGTGTCACCTACAAATTAATACACTGGGATGCACCTGTCTAGGTACCTTGTTAATATCTCCTGTTCTGGAGTGTTTTTAAAGTTTTTCAAAAGATATGATCAAGAGATGAGGAATACAGAACTTTCCAGTGGGGGGAATGGGATATGGAACTCTGGTGGTGGGAATTCTGTGTTGTGCCCCTGTTGTCCTACAATCTTGTTACTCATTATTAAATCACTAATTTTAAAAAAAAGTAGTTAGAAGTCCACACAGGTGTGAAAAGAAAAGTAATGTGATGACTTTTATCTTCAGCATTTCACAGCTCATCTCATTTAATTCTTGTGTTAAGATAATGGATATGATCCTCACTAAATAAGAGAGCAATTATAATTTAGAAATTAGAGTGGTTCAGGGAGTCGGGCTGTAGCACACGTGGTGCAAAGTGCAAGGACCAGAATAAGAATCTCAGTTCGAACCCTCAGTTCCCCACCTGCAGGGGAGGTGCTTCACAGGTGGTGAAGCAGGTCTGCAGGTGTCTGTCTTTCTCTCCTCCTCTCTGTCTTCCCCTCCTTTCTCTATTTCTCTCTGTCCTATCCAACAACTATGACATCAATAACAACAACAATAATAACCACAACAATGATAAAACAACAAGGGCAACAAAAGGGAAAAAAAACAGCCTCTAGGAGCAGTGGATTTGTAGTGCAGGTACTGAGCCCCAGCAATAACCCTGGAGGCAAAAAAAAAAAAAAAAAAAGTAGAGTGGTTCAGAAAACCCAGGTGATAATAAGATCTAAATCAAATCAAGTGTTACAAATCAAGTGTTAGACCATTTTAAGACAACAGTGTTTTATAATAATCAAACAGTTTTATCACTTTTGGTTTATAATTGTTACATATGTTAGTTTGATAGTAGATGGCATGGTCAAATGTAGATTGGCAGGCATACAAAAAATATCAAAATGACAATGAAGAAGAGACAGTACTTTACCAAGAGTTTATAAATATGCTCATGAATACTTCTGATGGCCCACATGAGACATGCTTGGTGGAAATGACTCCATTTTCAATGCATGATAGATGTATGTATATCTTATTAATAGCTACTAAAATATTATTCATTCTCAGAATATTAAAAACATTTTCAACTAGTACATTTTCAAATTCAATTAATTAATTTGTGGAACTATTAAATAAGCTTAAGGAATGGTAACTGAGTTGTTGATGAAGAGAATTTGTTTGGTCTGAGTAAAGAAAATAAACATTGGCAGAGTTCACAGCTTTGTCACGATCTTTGCATACTTCTTTCCTTTTTCTGTTTCTTTCTTAATTTCACTTTTTTCTACTTTCTGATCCATAATTGAAGAGATACTTTAAATTTTCTACTTGGAAGCTGAGAAATCAGAAATTTTGTAAGATTGAGATTTTTTTTCTTACTTTGAGAGAGTAAGAAAAAAATTCCATTAACAAGCAATATTATGATGTTAATGAACTTTTCACAATATATGATTTAATACCTGGTAATAGTTTAAATTTAGAAGGCAGTACTAAGGTTTTAAAAAGTAAAAATGGATTTGTGAATAGGTAAAATATATATTACATTTTTATTTGATGGTCACAGAGGCTTCACTGATCTTAGTCAGTTTTGTACAGATAGAGAAAAAAAAAGTATTGGAAAAATAAAAACTATTATGGTGCATTTGGGGGGTTTATAAAAGGACAGTTTTATTGGGTACAAGTAATGGTCCACTACAACACAAGTGGACCCTGGGACAACAGAAGCTGACAAAAGAGCTGAACTTCCTTCAGAGGCTTATTTATGTAACTTCCCAGATACACAATCCCTTATGAATTTATGTCCCATGCTATTCACTGGTAGTATGATGATGACATCAGCCTGATGTCAGCCATATGCTAATTATGTACATAGACCACAATTCTGTTTGCTTACAGTTAGTAAACAACGAATCCCCTACAAAGAGGGAGAAAGGCACAGCACAGAAGCTTCATCCGGTGTGGTGTGGGGACTGGACTTGATCCTGGGCCTTGTATATGGCAAACCAGATGCAGTATCCTGATGAACTATCTTGCAGGTCTTTTATTTCTTTTTAATTATAGGAAGGGAATCAAATGTAGAAGACAGGTACTTCCAAAATAGCAAGTATGTAAGTCATATATCAGTAAGAAAATTTGAAAATGAACCTGATAAAGATAATCTCTGTGATTAATTAAAGCAATACATTCTATAAAAGTAAGTAAGAACAAAGGAGACCATTGATATAATACTCAAATATCATCGGAATCCATACAGAAAACGAATGTATTCATTCAGAAAATATTTGCTGACTGCTGATGACAAGGCTGGTCAGTCATATGTTGTTAACAGCCAGCTCTCTGTGAAGACTCCACAGAAGGCCAATTTGTAGTATTTGTTGACTTCTCTGGTAAATGTCTTCTCCCATGCTATATCCAGCCTCAGAAGTCACTAAATATGCACTGCTTCACTGCTCATGAAGCATGCCCCCTGTAGGTAGGGAGTAGGGGCTGGAATGGGGTTGTATGTGCATGATGCTATGTGCTCAACCTGGTCTACTATGTCCCAGCCCCTTACAATAATACAATACTTTCTATTGTATTATTCAATATCAACTTTGAACACTTTTATCTGTAGAATATATCAACCAGTAGTTTCAAACGCAACCTCCATCATGTGTCCTTTGGTACTGTCTGTTTCTCTTGAGTGATATAATTCACTTCTGACCCCAAAACATAGATGACATAAGCTAAGAGTAATCATGTGATAGAAGCCTTTGTTTTCAAAAGTAGTCATACAGTTTTCAAAATACTGGATTAAAGGGAAAGCTAGCCAGACCAAACTTTTCATTAGCACATAAATTTTTAGGATGGTGCCTGTAAATATTATGCTTCTGATGCTTGTTACTTGATTCCTCTTGGCAATTAACTTGTCTTTAATTGTTTTGTGGATTATCCACTGGAAGCTGCCATGCATCAAGGAATGTAATAGCAGAGTGTGTTTATATAGGATAATAAAATAGATTGACTGGGAGGAGAGATTTAACTCTGTAAAATATCCTGTGTTTTCAGGGATTTTTCAGTTCACAGATGGCAGTACTTAGATAGGTACAGAATGGAAAACTAGTTGAATGTGATTCGTGTTGTCCTGTAATGGAACAATATATCTTCTGTTTAAGAATTTGACTAATGTAATGACGTAAATACAATCTCTAGTAAAAAGAGTGGCCATTCTACGGGAGGTAGAAGGGTAACAGGAAAAATCCTGAAATCTTTGGGTTGTAGTTGATTAAAAAATAAAAGAACTTTCATCCATGGACTCCACAGATTATCACTGTCCTGATCATAAATAAATTAAAAGATGAAAACACATTATGATTTTATAACTGTTTCATTTTCTTAGTGTTTCCTAGAAAATGACTACTTTCTCACCGTAATTTTTCTTAGCTATTTTCTATATAATTCAAAATGTTTTTAGTAAAGGCAATTGGCATTTGTTAGGTAGTCACGTGTTTGTCCTATATTCTCTTGTCTGGGAGTTAATGAATGAATGTACATTTTCTGTTGTATATACTGTTCTTCAGTCTTTAGATGGTATACTTATGAACAAGTTTCTCTTTTAAAAAAAAACTAAAATAGAAATGTTAAGGAGGTATGACAGGCAGAAATGTTAAGAAAGGGAAAGGAGAAACTTTTTGCTGGGGAAACAAAAGCAACTTGTGATTAGAATGGTTTATAAGGTATAACATTGGTGTTTTTTTCTCACATGCATGCAGACATGCACACACTCACACGGAATCTATGTTAACAACTTAGTAATCACTGATCAATTTTCAGATGTTTCTGTTTATCCTTTATTATTGATGCTGGGAGGGGGCCAGGTAGTGGCACACCCAGTTAAGCACACATAGTACTAAGCAAAAGGGCCTGTCCAAGGATCTGGGTTCAAGCCCTTGCTCCCCACCTGCAAGCAGTGAAGCTGGTCTGCTGGTGTCTATCTTTCTTTCTCCCTATCTGTTTCCCCCTCTTCTCTTAATTTCTCTCTGTCCTATTCAATAACAAACAAAAATGGCCACCAAGAGCAGTGGATTTGTAGTGCTGGCACCAAGCCCCATTGATAACCCTGGAAGAAAAGAAAAATTAATAAAACAAACAAACAAACAATGAGTATGAGGACATGGGAAAAAATAGGTCAAAACATCTCTTAGTTTCCTTAACTTACAATTAAATCTAAGAGGTAAATAAATAATCAGGAAATAACTTTTATAACACTTGCCAAACTTCTTTTCACAAAGAGAAGTTGTAAGTTTAAATATTTCTAATTCAAGGTTACACTTTCCTGATTTGCCATTTATTGCATAGTACCAAGCACAATATAATTCGTTGGGTTTTTGTTTGTTTTTTTGTTTTGTTTTGTTTTATAATTCCTTGTTTTAATGTAACTTTTATTGTAATAGTGTTGAAGCCATAGCGTATTTATGTGGTAATCAAAGTATGAACAATGATACTTCTTGCTTAAATGAGTTACAGCCAACTAAACTGGATAGATTTTTCACTCTTATCTAGATAAAACTGTTTAGCAAGTTGTACAACATCAAGCAAGTTATTTAATTTCTCTAGGCCTTAAGCTTCTCATTTGAAATTGAGTGTAGAGACTATATAATTAATGAATCAGTGACAACTACAGATGATAAAATTATATGTGTATAGGAAAACCATAAATGTCCTTGAGAAGCATACCTAAGCATTTCTTTATCCATAAAGCATGCATTACATTCACGACATCAACACAAAGCCCAGGAGAAAACAAATGATATTTCAATATCTCTGTGATCACATTTGCAATTAAATCCTTCACTAGAGACCTGGTGCATGATAGTGAAGAATGACCTAAGGGTGTGGGAGTGATTTGTAGGCTTCTATCAAAGGGAGAAGAAAAATTGTACCTATGTATCTCCCAATAAGAAAAATGAATAAAGAATGGCTATTATATGTAAGACTTATAAAACCTTTTTTATGCTTTCAACTCTGATATATATTATTTAAATCAGGGATTGACAGACTTCTGAAAGTGATCTTTCTTTGATAACATTATGCTTCTAAGTAATAGATATTATTCAGAAAAACAACTATTCTTTTGAGTATCACTCATATCAGCAAAGGAGATTGACATAAATATGAAGAGTCATTCTTTCTTTATATTATGTATTCTGGGCTGCCAAGAAGACACCTCACTACATCTACTCTCCAATGGAGTAGAGTGAAATTAGTGGACTGTTTATTCTAGTTTGTTTGTTTATGTGCAGCAGTTAGTTACTTAAACTGTCGCAGTTATCAAGACAAAAATATGGGTAGTTGAAATAAATGTGATATTTACATTTCAGTTTAGTAATTAAGAGGAGTAAAGATGTCTCATAAAAAATTATGTGGACAAGTACATCCGAATATGGTAATTTGTAGTTCAAAGAAGAAAATCTTTGACATCTCTTAAGGGTTACTAAACCACAAAATATCAACATTAAAGATGAATGTAAGCACTGAGAGAAGTGATGCAGCTAGGAGGCGCCATATGTTGAGGATTCTGGCATTTGTCAGCAAGGAGAAATGAAACCAAACCTTTTCCTTGATGAATCTTGAAAGGAATTAAAATGGGAGGTTATGCTGATTATTAAAACTAGGTGTGCATAAATATTTTCCTCATTAAGATCTTCAGAGATACTTAAAGTCAAAAGAAATATTGACATTATTTTTAAGCACTTAATCCAGGTTAGATAACAATTCATTACCTAGAAGGAGTGTTTAGTGCAGCCTGCATTTGAAGTGAGTAATGTAGTTTGATGACTGAGCAGAGATTCTTGATTTGAAATTGTGGCTCTTTAGTTTGTGGGTTGTGTGACTGTTGTTTGAAATGTATTAAATATTTAGTTCAGTTACTTTTGTACTTATCTTAATAATTGATAGGAGTATTAAATGAGATCACATATGTAATAGCCCTTAGATTCATGTCTGACACACACACACACACACACATATGCCTTTAACTCATGTCACCTATCATTTTTAGCAAGAGCTGGTTATAAATTACTTTCTATTAAGTTTAAGTATAGATTTATAAGTTTAAGTATAGTTTATCTGTGTGAACTGAGGATGTTTCTCTGTTCTCTGTTTGTTACAACATAAAGTACCCATTATATAAAAAATAATAATTAATGACAAGGTCCAGCAAAATACATGTTTTTCTATGCAAAAATAGGTTATTACTTTTCCAGTAATCTAATAGCTTACTTGGGTAGTGTGTTGCTTTATTCTGTTCACAACCATGTTTTAGCCCAGCTTCTATCACATCAAAGGAAGCATTGGAGCTGTGGTTCCTCTCATTTTCTGTCTGCCTTTATTGAAAAATATAATGATAATGATGATGATGATGATGATGATGATGATGATGATGATAACATAGCCATCACCAACCATTCAGCACACGCTTAAAATGAACATGATTTTTATCATGATACATTCAGATATCTGTTTGTTGGTTATATGTGTGCATGGTTGTGCACATATATGTACAAATATATCAAATATATATGGATGTCAAGAAAACTGAATTTCTTTTTTTTTTTTTTACCAGAGCACTAATAAGCTCTGGCTTATCAGTGAGGGGGATTGAGCCTAGGATTTCAGAGCCTCAGACAAGACAGTCTTTTTGCATAACCATTATGCTATCTACCCCTGCCCGAAAACTGGATTTCTTATATCTAACAGCTGTTTGTAAAAGTCAAGACTGGGATGGGGAGATAGCATAATGGTTAGGCAAAGAGATTCTTATGCCTGAAGCTCCAAAGCCCTAGGTTTAATCCCCTGCAACAACATAAGTCAAAGCTGAGCAGTGTTTTGGTTATATATATATATATATTATATTATATATTATATATTATATATTATATATTATATTATATATATTTGGTTATATATATTATATATATATATATCTACCATGCATATAATTTATGTTCAATATTTATTTAGGAATTTCTCTTTTTACTTCAAATCACTATTATTGCTTTCCTTCTTTTATTTTTATATATATATTTTTTAAATTTATTTTTTATTTAAGAAAGGATAAATTAACAAAGCCATAGGGTAGGAGGGGTACAACTCCACACAATTCCCACCACCCAATCTCCATATCCCACCCCTTCCCCTGATAGCTTTCCCATTCTCTATCCCTCTGGGAGCATGGACCCAGGGTCCTTGTGGGTTGCAGAAGGTAGAAGGTCTGGCTTCTGTAATTGCTTCCCCGCTGAACATGGACTTTGACTGGTTTGTTGGTCCATACTCCCAGTCTGCCTCTCTCTTTCCCTAGTAGGGTGTGTCTCTGGGGAAGCTGAGCTCCAGGACACATTGGTGGGGTCTTCAGTCCAGGGAAGCCTGGCCGGCATCCTGATGGCATCTGGAACCTGGTGACTGAAAAGAGAGTTAACATACAAAGCCAAACAAATTGTTGAGCAGTCATGGACTGAAAGGTTGGAATAGTGGAGAGGAAGTGTTAGGGGGGTACTCGCTGCAAACTCTAGTGTACTTCTGCTTTCAGGTATATATTTTGCAGTAGTTTATGGATACGTGTGAACATATGCTCTCTCTCACAGAAACTGGTGTATATCTAGGTTTTGGGTCTTTGTTAGAAAGTGAACCACCTGGGATGTAATTAGAGAATACTATGTAAGGAAAGGTCTCACCCGAGTAATGAAGCTGAAGGGTTGTCATTCCACACGTGAAGTCTCTGGACACAGTCTGAGCTGAAGCATGTTGATGTGGCAATTGTTGTGTTGATTAGGTTGCGATTGGAAGATGCAGTATTATTTGATATGGATTGGGAGAGGCATACGGGAAAGTGGGCCCTATCCAAAGGTTCAAGGACTGGGGGAAATATAGGCTCTATAGTGGAGATGTGAGATTCCTGCTGTCTTAGGGTTCAAAAAGACAATGGAAAATTAATGTTATCATCACATTATTTGGTAATTGGGTTAACTTTGAAAAGTCCTTCTGTTAGGGTTTGCTGTACAGTACCCAGTATCTTCTATACAGCTGTGCTATTAGTTGCTTCTGATCTACTTGGTCTAGGCTTTTGAGAGAGTCTACACATCAAATACACATCCTATATATTAAAAAGCCTCAGTCTGTGTTTTAAAAACTTCGAGACATACAATTAATTTTCCCCCTCTAATATTAACTAGTGATTTATATGACTACACTTTACTAGGAGTGTACATAAACACCATTCCCACCACCAAAAGACAGTGACCCATCATCCCTCCCACCCACTCCCATCCCGCACTGTCTTTTTTTTTTTTTTAAAGCAATTGCAATAGTTCATTGACTTTCAAATTTTGACTGTCCTGAGGGTCTCTGGAAAATATATGACAGGTAGCAGTTTGATCATTTATTTGTTTGATTAAATTTCTCTGCAGACTTGTTATTTAAGGATTGAATGAGACTGTAGATTACCCAGTATGCAGATCACAATATAGTTTACACCTTGTCTACTTTTCCTTGAAAATAAAATAACTCTGAAGTTATAAGCATTGCATCTTTACAGAAGAATGGGCCTTCGAGGCAATCTAACTACTAATCCAGATCTGTGCTATATAGGAAGACACAGAGCAATTGAACTGTGGTTATTCCAAAGAGATGTGCTGTAAATGTAAAATACATAATTTCAGATATTGAATATGAAAAGTAAACAATAAGCTTATACTTTTATATTTATTAAATATTTAAATGGTAACATTTTGCATATATTGCTTAATAACAAAATGTTATTAAAATTAACATTACCTAATTTTTAAAAACACTGTATAATGTGGATTCAGAAAATTTTTAATTATTTATTTAATCTTTGAACCTCATTATGGTACCTAATTCTATAGAATGGTGCTAAAGAGATGTTACATGAAAGGGGTCATTCATAGAAAAATGGTAAGGGGACTACTGCGACAGCATAATTGTTATGTAAGACTTTTATTTTTGAAGTTTTTAGGCCTAGGTTTAGTCCCTAGAACCCACAAGCAGAGCTGAGCAGTGCTTTTCTTTCTTGATCTGTATATTTCTCTCATTAAAAATAAGTAAAGGCAATTAAAAAAGAAAACCTGTTGGATTCAGTGTAGGTGGTGCAAAGCGCAAGGACTGGCAAAAGGATCCCAATTAGAGCCCCCATCCCAACCTAGAGAATAGTCGCTTCACAGGTGGTGAAGCAGGTCTGCAAGTGTCTTTCTCTCCCCCTCTCTGTCTTTCCCTCCTCTCCCCATTTCTCTCTGTCCTATCCAACGACGACATCAATAACAACAACAATAACTACAACAATAATAAAAAAGGGCAACAAAAAGGAAATACATAAATAAATAAATGTTTTTAAAAAACCTTCCATAGTAATGAAAAAAAAAAGAAAACCTGATAATGGATTATGAAATTTTAAGTGATAAGTAAATTCAAGTTTTATGAACAAGTCCAACATAAGCTCATTTTTAGAAAGGATAAACAAAAGCCTTTTGGAAACTTCATAATGTGTTTCAGAGCTAAATTGCCCAGCAAACCAGAATACAGCCTTAGCAAGTGTTGGCTGTTAAAGGAAGTGAGCTCTCCACCAGAAACAATGATTGCACAACTGGTGCTGGCTACTTGATGGACCAAAGTTTCATCAAGTACTCTTCAGTTTAATTTTTCTAACTTTTTCTGTACATGGTGCTAAAAATACTATCTAGAATCATGAGAATAGATGGCCCTTAATTGTTGCTGAAGGGATGAGAGATTTGCAGGGTTGGAATAGATGTTAAAACCTGCCTGGCTAGCATTGCGGGCGGGAGAGAGGATCCAGGGACTCGTGGCGGCTTGGTAATACAATTCTTTATTGATGCGGGGCACCAGAGTCAGGCGTGAGCACAGTGGGTTAGGCCACGTGGCACCAAACCACAATGCCCACCTCCCACTCTGCATGCCAGCCCTTCTCCAGGTTGAGACTCGGGAGAGAAAAGAGGAAGAGAAGAAGAGAGGAAGAGAGCAAAACCAGGAACAGAAGTGGGTTTTGTGGGATAAAAAATGGAAGTGGCAAGTCAGCAAGGAGATGGTTAGGAAAGGGGGTGGAGAGAGGCAAAAGGCATTCTGGGAAGGTAGAAGCATCCTTAGCAACTGTTGTGATGGTTTTAACTGGTGGGATTAATTAACACCCTGTAGGCAGGGCAGGTCTCGAGGTAGAAAGAAGATAGGTCAGGCAAAACAATGATTATGTAAATAGGCCATAGTGTCAACAATGAAGGATGGAGTAGGGGGCCTGCTCAACAAAATCCTGTGATTTCACTTGTTATTTAAACTGAGCATTTATTCAGACCATGTTTGACTTCAACCTGTCATTTGAGCCTGCAGACTTCCACTAGAGTGCCTAAGTAGTATGCTAATCATTCCTTTATTTGGCTACCATACTTCAGTTATCTTGAATTTGAGATATGGTTTTCTATCTTCCTCACAGAAAGAAACAAATTTGGTACATGAGCTCAGTGGTCAGTGGTTGCAAGGTCAATGACTGACATTTAGTCTCTCAGTTCTGACTAGCCAGACATGCTTTTAAGATAACCCTCTTCTTTAAGTTTGACACTCCTATGAATCCTAAAATATACTGAATAAATGGTTGAGCTCTTGGTTTCATGATGAAAAATGTTCACTGAGAATACAGTTAAAAAAAATTACTGTTTGGGATGGAGGGTAGATAGCATAATGCTTATGCAAAGAGACTTTCATTCCTGAAGCTCCAAAGTCCCAGGTTCAATCCCCTGCCCGCCATAAGCCACAGTGCTCTGGTTAAAAAAATAATAAATACCCGAGTTGATGATAAATAAGGGCAACATAAGGGGAAAAAATTAAGTTTCTTTAAAAAAAAAAAGAAAGAAAGAAAGAAGGAAAGAAACTAAAAAAAAAAAATGGGTCAGGGAAGTTCACTTAGTAGCATCATCAAGGGCTAATGCCAACTCCATTAGACTCTTGCCTTCCAAATTCTGTTCTGGCCAAACAGCAGCTTGTTTTAAATGGTTGTTTTATTACAATAAATATAAAATAGGAGGTAAGCAGTAGTGTATCTTATAGAGCACAGGGAGTCACTTCACCGCTTGTGAAGCAATTTCCCTGCAGGTGGGGAGCCAGGGACTCAAACCGGGATCCTTATGCTGGTCCTTGCACTTTGCACCACCTGCACTTAACCCTCTGTGCTACTGCTGGACTCCCCTTCTCTTCATTTATAAGTCAAACCTACACCTATTACTACTTCTGAATATCTTTCCTTATTTCCTCTTCTCTCTGGGTCCTGATGGAATAAGGTTTCAGAGCCCACTAGTTATCTTCCCCTTACATATCTTCCCTTCTGTGAGTATGGGGTTTTGGGGTACAAAAGGTGGAAGGTCTGGCTCCTGTATTGCTTCTCTGCTGCACATGGGCATTGGCAGGTTGATCCATACCCCAGCCTGTTTCTGTCTTTCCCTAGTTGGGTAAGGCTCTGGAGAGGTGAAGTTCCAGGACACATTGGTGAGGTCCTTTGCCCATGGAGTTCAGGATGGGATCATAATAGCACCTGCAATTTGGAAATTTTTATTTACTATTTTAAAAGTACATTTATTTATTTATTTATTCATTCATTCATTCATTACCAGAGCACTGCTAAGTTCGAGCTTATGATGGTGCAGGGGGTTGAACCTGAAACTTTGGAGTGTCTTGGTGTAAACATTATATTATCTACCCCCACCACAAACAAAATTTATTTTAGTGAAATTCTAGATACCAACCCTATATCTGCCAAAGTGCTTGAAGAGAGGAAGATGAATTCTGAAGGTCTTCAATCTCTTTTGTGGGTTCTCTTTATTCCTAGAAGCATGATGAGTCATAACCTCTAAGTCATTCTCAGAAAATGTCTTTAGAATTCATTGTTTTCTATTTATAGTCATATAAAAATGTCCTCAATTATTAAGTGTGACATAAATTTACTGTTTTATCTTTATTAAGACTATTGTTTTAATTGCATAATGTTAACAAATCCCTATAGAGTGCATTTAGTCCAATCAATAGTAAGAAAATATTCAGCATAAATAATATAAAGCATAGCCCACTTTACATACCACATGAAGATTAGCTACACCTTAAAAATGAATAAAATATTGCTCTTGGAATCTGTAAACCTGAATAAACTGAGTTGCTGATAAGCTGACAACAGGTAGGTATAACTTACTCTAAAGATGTAAATATCAAGCAGTTGTTTTCACTAAAGAGAACACATTTATAACATTTTATTTGTTTATTTATTTATTGGATAAAGACAGAAACTGAGAGGGAATAGGGAGATAGAGAAGAAGAGAGAAAGAGAGAAAACTACAACCATACTTGACCATTCATGGAACTTCCCCCTGCAGATGGGAACAGAGGGCTCGAACTTGAGTCTGAGTATAGTAACTACACCATTGCCCCAACCTCTAAGAGGAAAATTTTTTATTTTAGAAGTGTTTTTCTGGTAACGTCCCCATCTCAGACATTCTAGACCCCAACAATAAAAAAGTTGCTAGATTAAAAAAATAATTCTTGTAGAAAACTTAGAAATGTTACACATATACAAAGTACTGCATTTTACTGATGACTGTAAACCATTAATCCCCAATAAAAAATTAAAAAACATTACTATCTATGTATTTATTGACAGGGAACTGAATCTCATAAAATTTTATTTCTATAAATTAAAATAAGGGGTGGAGGTAGATAACATAATGGTTATGCAAAGAGACTCTCATTCCTGAGGCTCCAAAATTTCAGGTTCAATCCCCACACCACCATATACCAGAGCTGAGCAGTGTTCTGGTAAAAAAAAAAAAAAAAAAATGTGTGTGTGTGTGTGTGTGTGTGTGTGTGTGTGTGTGTGTGTGTGTATGTGTAGGTTTACTTTTCCCTAAATGGTTGCTTTTACTTCAACCTTCTTTGAATAAAAAGTATCAAAACACAAAATCTGACGTCTTTTCCAAGGAAACTTTAAGTGTTAAACATCGGGAAGATAAGACTTGTTAGCTAGTTAATTTGGTTTGAAATAAAAGACCTTATTATCTGGCGCTGAAATTACATAGATTAAATTGACCGATTTAGTCATGCTGTTCAGCTATTTAAGAGAAAGTGCACAATTAATTCATTTCTTTGTTCTGGCTGCAACTCCACTGTGTTCAACATTGACTTCCTCTGCCATTATCAGTGTCTTAATAGCTGATATATGCTTCTGACTTTTTCCCCCTTCTTAGTGAGTACACTGCCCAAACCACATCCTTCATTTTCTTCCACCAACCAGTATCCTTCAGGATTTACCTACTGCCCAATCATTAGTGCTCAATTATTGCTGACTCTTCATCTCCACACCCCATTGTTGAAAATCTCAACAAGAAGCTCTACAATCGAAAGTTCTGTTTTCAGGGGTTCTTTGCCATTACACCAGTGAAACATAACCACCCTCGGTTGCTCAAACATAGGTTTCTATATCGTGTTTTGTTTGCTAGGTTTATATATTTTTTCAAATAATGGTGTCATCCCTCCAGACCCTAATCAAATATATGTTAGGTAAATATTAGTGTATGCTAAGTAAATTTGACACTACTTTTCCTCAATCATACAAACACACACTTATTATTATTATCATTATTATTTACCAGAACACTGCTCAGCTCTGGCTTATGGTGGTGTGGGAATTGAACCTGAGAATTTGGAGCCTCAGGCTTAAGAGATCTTTGCATTGGGAGTCAGACGGTGGCGCAGTGGGTTAAGCGCATGTGGTGCAAAGCTCAAGGACCGGCGAAACCTGCAGGGGAGTCGCATCACAGGCGGTGAAGCAGGTCTGCAGGCGTCTATCTTTCTCTCCCCCTCTCTGTCTTCCCCTCCTCTCTCCATTTCTCTCTGTCCTATCCAACAACAAACAACATCAACAATGGTAATAATAATAACCACAACAAGGCTACAACAACAAGGGCAACAAAAGGGGGAAAAAATGGCCTCGAGGAGTGGTGGATTCATGATGCAGGCACCGAGCCCAGCAATAACCCTGGAGGAAAAAAAAATTTTTTTAAAAGGAGATCTTTGCATAACCATTATGCTATCTACCCCACCCTCCATTTTAATATTCCTTCCAAACATAGCTCACTTAACCTGACACCCTTCTGTTTCATTTATCTTCCTCTGCTGTCCTTGCTCACTAGATCCTTGATATGTTGGCATTAAAATATAAAAAGTTTACAAGACAGCTTATTAAATCTAAAAGCTTAATGAACGAAATGGATGTTGTCAAGATGAGCTGGTTCAGCAGAAATGACTAATGAAGATAGTTTGTCTTTTGAAATTTTATACTCTCCTTTCTATGTCCGACTACACACATTTTTTTTCCCTCAAAAATGAAGCCTTTGGTCTTCTGTATTCTCCTGAGAAGAATCTACTCAACAATAAATCCTAAAAATATTGAAGTGTGAAGACTTAAAGTGGAAAGAAATAATTTGATGTGAATTAGTATTTCCCCCCTCAGCAATAGTCTAATTCAGGACCAGGTGGTGTCATGCCTAGTTGAGCACGCATGTTACAATAAGCAAGGATCCTGGTTCAAGTTCCTAGTCCCCACCTACAGGGGGGAAAGCTTCACAAGTGGTGAAGCAGGTCTGCAGGTATCTGTCTGTCTCTTTCCCTCTCTGCCTCCCCTTTCCCTCTTAGTTTCTAGTTGTCTCTAACCAATAAATAAAAATAAAAATAAAAAGAATAGTCTCAGTCTAAGAGGAACAGAGCATTGAGTAAGCTGACTAAATCTCAGCATTGTGTCCTGATTAAGTACTGATATTCTCAGTAGACACTGGACTTACAGAAAGAACTTGAGAATCATCTACTGCTGAGACTGCTATGGGCTAGATAAGAATAAGTAGGGAAGAAGAGTCAGGCAAAAGTGAAAGAAAGGAGTGAGATTTTAAGATTAAGTAGATTAAGTCCATGCTAAAATCTTGGCTTTGTGCTGGGCTTTTCAGTTGTATACTTGTTATTTCTCACAACAATTCTGAGAGGTAAGAATTACAGTTACAAGCATCCTTTCCCTCTTTTTTAAATAATTGTGAAAATAGAAGTTGTGTGGGCAGTGGATTGTTGCAGTTCATGTGACCAGTAAGTAAGTAATGCATAAGCTGAATTTTGGGCCTTGGCTACATGGATCCACATATACATTTTTATGGACTGTGCTTGCTTCCAGCAAAAAACACATTTCAAAATAATGATAATAATAATAAAGGTGGTGAATAGGAGTAAAGAGAAATAATACAAAAATAACCCTACTGAGGTTGCTAGTGAATCAGTAAAAAGGAATGCAAATTTATTTTTATAAGGATCTCCTTGAAGGATCACTTTTCCTGGATGTTAAGCCTTAGAAATGTATACTTTCTCTGGGCTTGGAACTGAAGTTGCCCTTCTTTCTGTCAAGGGCAACTTTAAAGTTCATGCAGTGGTTTATTTGAAGCTTGTGAATAGCAATTCCTTCCGATTTGCAAGATACTGCTTTCAATGATCAAATTAGCTTTCTTCAGTCACAGCAAAAAGTGACACAACTTAAAGTGCTTTCCCAGTTATTTTTTTTTATTACTTATCGAGACAATTTCTTCTCCCAGTGGTGTTACTGTTACATAAGTTAAGTCTACTCTAGATTCTCATTTTATGAATCTGAATCATCTGAAAATAGTCAAAAGTGTCTTGTCTAGACAGACAATTTTCCCTCCGAATTACAAAGATGTGGATAATTTCAAACCATCCTTATAGCAGATGACAGATAATGACCTAAGAATTTATTTCTAGCATTCTACAGAGCTATTTGAATCTTTTCACTGATTGTAAGCTTATATGTAATCTTTGATAAGGACCTATAACTTTAATGTTAAATCAAGGCAATCTATGCCAATCCACCTGCATGTTTCATTTTTTTAAATTTAATTCTACTTCCCTATTCTTCATGAGATACACACATATGCATATGCATATAGATATACATATATTTGCATGAGTTTACTTCTTCCAGAACTTTTTCATTCTTTTCACTTCAAATAAAAGACACACACAGTGGCCAGGCGGTGGTGTACCTGGTTGAGCGCACATATTACAAAGCATAAGGAAGCAGGTTCAAGCTCCTGGTCCCCACCGGCAGGGGGAAAGCTTTTTGCAAGTGGTGAAACAGGGTTGCAGGTGCCTTTCTCTCTCTCCCCCTCACTCCCTCTCCCCTTCTCTCTTGATTTCTGGCTGTCTCTGTCCAATAAATAAAGATTAAAAACAAACTGTTGGCTCCGTCTGGAGGTCTACTCTAAATAAAGAAAAGACATGCACAAGTGTGAATGCCACCATAGTAGCTGAACTTCCTCCAATGTAGTGGTAATCCCATGTGGATGTGGGCCCTGAATTTGCATTGCATACATGCATTCATCTTAACCAGTCAGTTATTTCTTTGACCCCAGAAAAAGAGGGAGAGAGAAAGAGAGACACCTACAGCACTGCTTCACCACTTGTGAAGCTTTCCTGTTACAGTTTGGAAGCAGAGGCTTGAACCTGGATTCTTGCAAATGTACTCAGCTGGGTGAACCATTGCCCACCCCCTCACCAGAAAAATGAGATTAGTATTGTGGGGTTTCCATGTGGGTTTAAAATATATTCAGGGCATTAAAATTAAAGATAAAATATTCTCACCAGATATAATCATAGGAGGTTATTTACTAAAGAATCTGAATCTAGAAGCTCAAAGAAAACTCCCCAAAAGTTTTTAATTAGAACTCTTTATATCTTGGCTGAAATGAAACCAAAAATCTCTTCATAAAAATTAAAAATGCCCACAGTGGGTTAAGCGCACATGGTGCAAAGCACAGGGACCAGTGTAAGGATCCCAGTTCAAGCCCCCAGTTCCCCACCTCCAGCAGAGTCATTTCACAGGCAGTGAAGCATGTCTACAGGTGTCTTTCTCTCCCCCCTCTGTCTTCTCCTCCTCTCTCCATTTCTTTCTGTCCTATCCAACAAAGACAACATCAACAACAATTAACTACAACAAGGGCAACAAAAGGGAATAAATAAATATTTAAAAAATTTAAAATGTCATGGACAACATAAGTTTCAAAATCCAAAGCCCCTGCACTCATTACAACAGCTGAATTTAATTCCTCCAGTAATGAACTAAAGAGAAGCACACTCAACTTCCTGAATTTCTGTTAGAAATGAAGGAGATTAATGCCAATTATGGACTGTGATTATGAGGAATTGTGTACAAGGAATGTAAAAAAAAATAAAAAAAACAGGTGAATAATATTACGTTTTATTCACTCATAACAAGCAGATTACAATAATCTTTATTTGAAGGTGATACATTTTTCACAGAAAGCTTCCTTTCCACTTTTTAATTGACCTCCCTTTGTTGATGTATATAGAAAAAAAATAATAATCATTGAAAGAAAAGAAAAAATTCTGTCCTCCCTTCATGAGGGGAGAGGATAGCAGAGAAGCCTTTACTTAGGATTCATTTATGTGACAACAGCCAACAAACTTCCCTTTGCTTCTTTTTACCAAGGGAACTGAATTTGTGGGTTTGTATGTTTGATTAAAGAGTATGTTATATGACCAAAGAAGAGGTTTTCCTTGTGGTAAAATCAGGTTGTCAACTTTGGTATTATTTGTTGTTTATTTACTTATTTATTTACCAGAGCACTGCTCAGCTCTAATGCATATTGATGCTGTGGGCTGAACCTGGGACCTCTGAGGTGTAGACAAATATATATATATATATATATTTGCATAGACATGCTATCTCCTCAACTAGATGTTATCTGCTTTAAATTCTGTTAACAGAAATTAGTAAGAAATATTGGCTTACAGTGATATGAACAAATAGAGATTCTTTTTAGGTAGGTGTTAATGGAGTGTTTCCATGCACCATTTGACAAAGGTCAATGTCTACTCAGTTTTCTTCCTTTTTCTTTTGCGATGTCAAGATTTTCACTGCAGTTTGAATAACCTGTTTGTGTTCCACACAGTAAGAAAAAGAAAGGTAGTTGGGAAGGTTAGATATCGTTTTAACTGTCCTATTTATCAGAATTGTAAAACTGTATAAACACTCAAGAGACTTCAGCTTATAGTCATTGATCAGACCCATACCATGTAGCCACCTTGAATGGGAGAGGAGACAGAAAAGTTTATATTTGACTTTCTGGCACCTATAATACTGGCAGTTATGTTGAAGAGTGAAAGGCTATTGGCTAGTCACAGTTGGCCACATTTGACCTCTATTAACATATCGCTTTCAAGTCAAGTTAATTTGTGATGCTTTTTCTAGAGCAAGAGAGTAGGGGAGAACTCAGATCTTGTTTGCAGAGTAAACCTTGCAAAATATAAAGAACAGTGGAAACTAAACTACACATTATTTAAATGTACTTTGGAGCTATCATACGTGCCCTGGCTTCAGAAATTTTCTACCTTATAATGTGGTAACTGCTTCTAGTTTTTACAAAAAACACTGGAAAAATGGGTGTGCATATGCATATGTGTATGGCTGTATGTGTGTATGTGATTGACATTGGCAGTCAGTAGGAAAGCTTTGGAACATAATGATTATGCCTCCTTCCTTCTGCAGGAGATCACTGCACAGGAGGGGGTGGGATGGATACCACAATGCGGGCTACCTGGGGCCAAATTGGAAACAGTGTTCAAATCGCCTCACAATAGTGAAAGGGTCATATTTCCCTTACCAAGGGAAAACTGGCTTCAATTATATATTTCATTCCCATGCCAGATTTTGCTTAAATGCTACTTGCTGGGGGGAAAAAAAAACTGAAATAGTTTTCAAAATTGAAAGAAAACTCCCTACTGTAAGTTCTTTTTTTTGCCTCCAGGGTTATTGCCAGGGCTCAGTGCCTGCACCAGGAATCCACTGTATCTGGAGGCCATTTTTTCCCTTGTTACCCTGGGTGTTTTACCACTGTTGTGGTTATTATCTTTGTTATTGATGTCGTTGTTGGATAGGACAGAGAGAAACGGAGAGAGGAGGGGAAGACAGAGATGGGGAGAGAAAGATAGACACCTGCAGACCTCCCTCAAGCCTCCCTCAAGTGAAGCGACTCCCCTGCAGGTGGGGATCCAGGGGCTCAAACCAGGATCTTTACCCAATCCTTGCGCTTTGTGCCATGTGTGCTTAACCCACTGTGCTACCTCCGACCCCCCCCAACTGTAAGTTATTATTACTGAAAGGTCTCGCTGGTCCCCAAGAGTAATGCATGACTGACATGCTTGTGCGAATAGTTTGTTTTGTCCACTAATTAATATAATGAACAGGATTTCTGATATTTATCCTGAGAGCTTATACACATATTAACAACAACCTTTAGCAAAGCACTGCATTATTTTTTGGAGTGGATCTGACTCATTTAATAATGCTCTGTAGTTAACTTGGGGATTTCTTTTTGATATTGCTCAATATAATTTATTACCATGTCTATGCAGAGGAGAACATTTTTTTCTGTAGTTGTTTAATATTGATGAGTAGTCGTTAATGTCCTTGAGACAATTATGGGTCTACACTGTAAAAGTATTTATATGATTAAAATAACTAAAAGTTCTCAGATATTTATATATGCTATAGATATATATTTTGGGATGCCTACCATGACTCAGGCACCTACCTAGATGTAGGCAGGGTGATGTTAAATAAGAAGGGCCTACCTCCAGGTGTTTCGCATTTTGATTCAACCCTTAAAGTTTTAAGTTTACATTCTAGAAGGAGGGATCAAAACTAAATATCAAACATGATGAACGAATTCAAAGCCATCTGAGTTGTGTCCTAGAGTAAGTCCAAATGTGCTCAACTATGCAATCAAAACCTACATTTTATCATGATGGCAAATTTCCATGGCTTCCAACATGGCACTATTTTTTGTTTGTTTGTTTGCCTCCAGGGTTATCGCTGGTGCCTGCATGACAAATCCATTGTACCTGGCAGCCTTCTTTTTTCCATTGCTGTTGTTGCTATTGCTGTTATTATTGTTGTTGCTGTCGGATAGGACAGAAAGAAACTGAGAGAAGAGGGGAAGATAGAGAGTGGGAGAGAAAGACTGACACCTGCAGGCCTGCTTCACTGCTTGTGGAGCAACACCTTTGTAAGTGGGGAGCCTGGGGCTCTAACCAGGATCCTTGAAATTTACACTATGTGCGCTTAACCCAGTGCACTACTGCCTGGCCTCCCATGGCACTATTTTTAATGATAAATGATTAACATACATTTAACATATTTTATTTTCATAAGATATTTAGGAGTTACATAGACAAAGAGAAATCATATACAACCTTGTCATTTCTGGGGCCAATACTCACCTAGATTTAACCTCAATCTTTAAGATTCTGGTATATGCCAGTGTTTTCCTGTAGCAGGGATTTCCTAGCAAAGGGCTTTCTTACAACATGCAAGCAGCTTCCCTTCAGTCTCTCACATTTGCCAGATCTTTGTGCTCTAAATCAACAGTGCTGATGTAGTAGTGGTTGATCAATCAGATAAGAAATAGCCCAAAACTTTCCAGTTGATGTTGTTTCATGGAAAGTTGCGTTTGAATCCAACAAATGGGATGAACTAACTAGGCATAACATATGCAGAAATCCTTAGAGGAAGTCCCCCACTGAACAGTCTTCCCTTCTATGCCTCACACTCCAGGATTTGGTGCAGCACCCAAATACCCTATCCCTTGGAGAAGATAATTTACTTTTTGCAAACAGTTATATGAAAGTGTGGCCCTGGCTACAGTACAGGAGCAAGAAGTCGGCTAAAGAGATGATTTACCCCTCTGGGTCCTTTCACGTCTGCAGTAACTCAGACAAAATGTTTAGGCCTAGTTGCTGCCAGAAAATATTTGGCAAACGACCCCACCTTAATTTTTTCAGATATAAACATTCAGTTGAATTAATTTTTTCAAGCTGATACAAGAGGATGGAAGTAAGTTCGTTCTCAACCTTCAATAATCCTGAACCTCTATCGAGATGATTCAAAGTGATTTTTAAAGTCACAATGGATACCCATTGTATGTAAGGCAGTTACCATCATTATTTCAGTGCCTGAAGAGAATGTAAATATAAAGGACCACAGATTTTACAGAGGCCCTAGATGACTGAAACTTGGTTTCACCATCTATTTCATCCAATTAAAAAGTCAAACTCATCGAGGCTGTTTTGTGAATTACGTAAAGAATTAGCTTCTCTTTGTTTTCCATCATGCAGTTCTGATATTTCTAGCATCACATACACATGTGAGGAAAATATACCATTTTCCAACAATGTTAAACAAATACTAGCTAGAAGATTAGTTTAAATTTAAAGCATCATAAGATTTTTTTAATAATTAAGAAAGTATCGGTTATAATTATAAATACCTCCTATGTGCCGGTACAGTGTATGTGTATATACATATGTCTATCTCTAAACAACTAACCACAGAACTGTATGTTTGAAACTATTACTTTTATGAAAATGCTATGATTCCTTTTCTTAAAGAATTCTTTTATTCATTTCATATGAAATGAATGAGAGTTTCACATGAGAATAAGAGAGAGAAGCCGGAGCACTACTCTAGCATATACAGCTCAAAGGATTGAATGCTGGACCTCAGACATGAGAACTCTCAGCTCCATCAGCTACATCATTTTTCTCAGGGACTATTTTTAATAAGAGTTGTAATAGTTTTCTTATATATTTTTCTTCTTTCCGAGTGAGCCGCTTTGCCACCTGCATACTAGGGTTCAAGCCCGACCCCTACCACATTGAAGGAAACTTCAGTGCTGTGACATCTCTCTCTTCCCTCTCATCCTCTCTCTCTCTGTGTCTCTGTCTCTCTCTCCCTTCTCCTTTTCCTTCCCTCTCCCTCACCTTCTCCCTCTCTTCCACTCTTTCTCTCTCCCCATCTCCCCTTTTCCCTTTCTCTCCTTGTATCTGTGTGTCTCTGTGGGATGGTTTTCCATTCTGTAGTAGTAAGTAAGAGCAGAATGGGGCTGACAAGATAACTTACCTACTGTAGATAGTTTACCTGCTTTGTCATGTACATGGCCTAGGTTCTAGCCCTACCCCACCATACTGAAAATGCTTCCATGCTGTGGTATCTTTTCCTCTCTTCCTCTGCATTTCTCTTCCTATCTTGAAAGAAAAAGTTAATTCCAAATAGAGAAGCCCAGATGATAAAAAAAAAAAAGCAGAATGATAAATCATTTCTCTGTCTCTCTCTCCCTTCTCCCTATCCTTCCCTCTCCCTCACCCTCTCCCTCTCTTCCACTCTTTCTCTCTCCCCATCTCCCCTTTTCCCTTTCTCTCCTTGTATCTGAAAAAAAAAAAAAAAACAGAAAGAATCTAAGTGTGTGTGTGTGTTTCTTCTTTGTCTTTTCTTTTGGATCTAGGACCACAGGTAATATTACTAAATGGTAATCTACAATAGACTTTTCAGATGACTGAGTATACAGTACTTAACATTGGTGAGGCGTTGATATTCTATGAAATGTTTTTGTTTTTCAATATCTCATCTGATCCCTTCACTATCCTCCCCAATACCTCATTTTTTTTCAGATGAAGTAACAGATCAAAATGATTACACTGAGTGTTCACTTTCACACTACAGATCAGTAGCTTTGATAACACCAGAAATCAAATCAACTTTTTTTTTCTAGCCTTCTTTCGGGATATTAGACTGTTTCCTTAAATTCTCTCTTTCAGTTTAGAAACAAAATAAAAATGGAAAAGAAACCTAAGAATCTCAGGGAAACTTTTTGAGACACATTAGATTCAGTTTAGAAGTCCTCACTAATATGGAAGGTGAAATTAGATTATATTAAGAGTGGACTTGGTTAAGTAAGCATTCACAGCCAGGTTCTAGGTTATTAATTTTCAGTTTCTCATTTCTTGGCATGCTTAATGTGATCACCTTGGCAGGAGAAATCTCAAGTGTTCTTTTGCTGTATGCTATTGCTTTTCTGAAAGGCAGCTCATTTGAACTTGTTCATCGTTCTCTTTCTTCAGTTAGCTGTGTTGTTAATTATTGACCCAGGAAAGCCTCACAGTGGACAAAGGCAGCTAAAATTAGCGTTTTCTTGACACAGACTCACAATACTTTTCTTTCTCTCCTTCTTTCCTTCTTTCTTCCTCTCTCTTGTTTTTTGTTTCTTTTGTTTTGTTTTCATTTCCTTTTTTCATTTTTCAGATGGAACGAGACAATTTTAACTTTAAGATTAAGAAGCCATACAGTTATATGGGCACTTGCGTTTCTGTTAAAGAATGACAACTTTTTGGGGGGGTGCAGGGGGATGACCTACCAGGTTTAGTATACATAGTACTATGTGAGGGGATCTTGGTTTGAGCACCCACTCTCCACCTGCAGGGGGGTATACTTCACAAGTGGTGAAGCAGGTGTGGCGATGTCTATCTTTCCCTCTCTTCCCCCACCTCTCAATTTCTCTCTGTCCTGTTGAATAAAATGGGGGGTGGAGATAAAATGGCCACTGGGAGCAGTGGATTCACAGTAAGCTCCAGTGATTACCCCCCAAAAGAAAGCATGACAACTTTGGACCAAAGAGAGAGCTCACCAGGTAGGGTGTGACCTTGCTCTGGTACCTCATGGGAAGTGTTATGGCACCAGAGGGAGCTCCAGTGCTGTGGTGTCATTTCCTTTCACTCTGTCTCCCCATTGTCCTAATTAAATAGTCTCAGAACGGTGAACTCTCCTTCACAAACCATGGCTCTTAAAAAAATAAAAAGATAAAACTAAATAATCACAAATTCCACCTGTAAAGGGGGGATGAGACCTTGCATTTATGTGTCAATAATTTTACTATAACCCATTATTTCCCCAATAAAATGATTTGGGGGGAAAAATAGAATCAAAGGTTGAATAGTGTGCCCAGTTGAACACACATATTAGGATGTGCAAAGGCCCAGGTTCAAGTCTATGGTTTCCACTTCCATGGAATGAGCTTCACAAGTGATGGTGCAGTGCTGCAGGTGGCTTTCTCTCTGTGTGTGTTTCTCTAGATTATTCTCTGTCTCTATCCAGTAGATAAAAATAGAATCACATTTTATGTGTATGTATGTGTTAATTTCATTTCATTCTCAAGTCAGTTTGAGTATCTGTGTGTCTCTGTGGGATGGTTTTCTATTCTGTAGTAGTAAGTTAAGAGCAGAATGGGGCTGACAAGATAACTTACCTATTGTAGATAGTTTACCTGCTTTGTCATGTACATGGCCTAGGTTCTAGCCCTACCCCACCATACTGAAAATGCTTCCATGCTGTGGTATCTTTTCCTCTTTTCCTATCTTGAAAACAAAAACAAACAAACAAAAAGTTAATTCCAAATAAAGAAGCCCAGATGATAAAAAAATAAAAGCAAAATGATAAATCATTTGTTTATTCAAAGAATTAGCAAGGATAAAGATTTTTTTTCAATACACTAGGACATGTTAGATATAAAATTACCTCATCACAGGACCTAATAAATGATAGATGTTTCAGAAATAATTGTTAAACTGAAATGACCAGTAAATGAGCTACATCCTCCAACCTTGGAAAAGGTTTAGGAAATTATGAAGCCATCAAATGGGCAGGAATTGAATGAGAATTTAGGAGTCATTTATTTATTTTTTTTATTTAAGAAAGGAGACATTAACAAAATCATAGGATGGTGGGGGGTACAACTCCACACAATTCCCACCACCCAATCTCCATATTCCATCCCCTCCCCAATAGCTTCCCCATTCTCTATCCCTCTGGGAGCATGGATCCAGGGTCCTTGTGGGTTGCCGAAGGTGGGAGGTCTGGCTTCTGTAATTGCTTCCCTGTTGAACATGGGCATTGACTGGTCAATTCATACTCCCAGTCTGCCTCTCTCTTTCCCTAGTAGGGTGAGTCTCTGGGGAATCGGAGCTCCAGGACGCATTGGTGGGGTCTTCAGTCCAGGGAAGCCTGGCAGGCATCCTGATGGCATCTGGAACCTGGGGGCTGAAAAGAGAGTTAACATACGAAGCAAAACAAATTGTTTGCAATCATGGACCCAAAGGTTGGAATAGTGGAGATGAAGTGTTGGGGGTTACTCACTGCAAACTCTAGTGTACTACTGCTTTCAGGTATATATTTGCCCTAGTTTATGGATACGTGCTCTATCTTCTTCTATATAATTCTATATCTAGGTTTTGGGACTTTGTTGGGAAGTGAACCAGCTGGGATGGAATTAGAGAATACTATGAAAGGAAAGGTCTCACCCGAGTGATGAAGCTGAAGGGTTGTCATTCCACACCTGAAGTCTCTGGACACAGTCTGAAGTGAAGCATGCTGGGGTGGCACTCTTTGCGTTGATCAGGTTGCAATCAGCGGATGCAATATTATTTGATAAGAATTGGGAGAAGCATACGGGAAAGTGGGCCCCACCCTAGGGACCCGAGGAGTCATTTCTTAAAGCCTTCTGGAAGCCATTTCCCCTTTTCTGTTGCCCTTGTTGTGGTTATTATTGTTATTATTGATGTTGTTCGTTGCTGGATAGGACAGAGAGAAATGGAGAGAGGAGGGGAAGACAGAGAGGGGGAGAGAAAGACAAACACCTGCAGACCTGCTTCACCTCCTGCGAGGCAACTCCCCTGTAGTTGAGGAGCTGGATCCTTACGCAGGTCCTTGCGATTTGTGTCACATGTGCTTAACCCGCTGCACTACCACCCGAACCCCTCTTAAAGCCTTTTTGCTTTAGAGGTGATGCAATGACAACCCAGATGAATCATATTGATTTTCCAAGAACACACATATGTTTACAGGTAATATACTTTTTTTTTATCATGGAGTGTTTCAGAGAACAAAAACATGTTCATGGAGGAAATAGAAGGGCTCATGTGAGAAGAAATAGTGAGTTTTCTAGAACAGAATTACCCAATAAAACGCTTTTAATTTCATATATTTTAATAGCCACATTAAAAAAGTTAGAAAAGTTAAGTTAAATTAAATTGTTTTTATTGTCACCAGGGTTATTGATAGGGTTCAGTGCCTATGAATCCACTTCTCCCAGTCACCATTTTTCCCCTTTTTTCTCATTTTATTTGATAGGACAGTGATAAATTAAAAGGAGCGGGAAATACTGAGAAAGATAGACACTTACAGACCTACTTCACTGCTCATGAAGTGCCCCCCACCCCCTGCAGTTGGGGAGCAGTGCTCAAATTTAGGTCCTTGAACATGCTAACCCTCTGAGCTCAACTGGGTGTACCACCAACCAGCACCAGTGAAATTAATTTTAATTAATTTCACTTTATTTAACTCAGTGTCTCCAAAATCTAATTTCAACATGTTACCAATGTAAAATTGTTAATGGACTATCCTTTTTTTTTTCTTTTCTTCATAATAAATCTCCAAAGTCCAGAGTCTGTTATACTTTGAACATAATTCAATTTGAACTAATTGTATTTCAAACACTTAAGAACTAAATATAGACTCAAGCTTCCCTATTACAAAATATAGAAAGATTTAGAATAATGAAAATATATAATTATACATTTTTAATTGAAGTATTATTATTGTTGTTTTTAATTTTCATTCTTTACTTGTGATTTGACCTTTTTTCCTTTTTTTTTTTTTTTTGTTTTTTTTGGTTTTTTTGCCTCCAAGGTTATTGCTGGGACTCGGTGCTGGCACTGCAAATCCACTGCTCCTGGAGGCTGTTTTTCCCCCCATTTTTGTTGCTCTTGTTGTTGTTATTGATGCCATTGTTACTAGATAGGAAAGAGAGAAATGGAGAGAGGAAGGGAAGACAGAGAGGGGCAGAGAAAGATAGATACCTGCTGACCTGCTTTACCACCTGCGAAGCAACCCCCATGCAGGTGGAGAGCTGGAGCTGGAACTGGGATCCTTACACTGGTCCTTGTGCTTTGCGCCACCTGCACTTAACCTGCTGCATTACCTCCCAACCCCTGATTTGATCAGTTTTACAGTATTCTAAGGTAACAGGATGCATAATTCTATGCCCATACAAGATGTGTGCAAGTCACTGTACCCTCTACCAAAATCTTATGCCACCCCTCACAAAAAATACAATTTCAATATAGAAGCTCTAAAATAAAATTCACTCAGCAAGATATAAATTCCTACCAGAAACAGTCCTATAACTATTAGTGAAACTAAATTAATAAATACAACTATGACCACTCCCCACCTTAGTACATAAAGAAAATAGTAGAAGTGTCGCTTCTGATGATTTTACTTACAACTTCTGCCAAACTTTCAAGGGAGAAAGAGATACCTTCTACCTTACGTAAATGGTCTCATTTTACAATTAACTATACACAAGTTTATTATAGGTCAAGTTATAGCCCTTTGTGGGAGCTTAACTTGTTGAATAATTTTTTGTTTGTTTGTTTTGTTTCCAATTGCTGGGGCTTAGTTCTGGCACTATGTATCCGCAGCTCCTGGAGGCCAATTTTTTTTTCGTTTTTTAAAATTATATTTGATAGGACAGAGAAAAATTGAGAGGAGAGAGGAAATAAGAAGGGGGAGAGAAAGAGAGACACCTGCAGATCAGCTTTGCTGCTTGTTAAGTGTCCCACCTGCAGGTGGGGAGCTGGGGGCTTGAACCAGGGTCCTTGCACTCAGTACACTGAGCTTAACCAGGTGCAGCACCCGCTTGGCTTATAGCTATCTTTACTTTACCTATGAAAATAGGGGATTTGTTCTATTATTGATAAATAGTGAGGTATCGCTTTCTAATGAACTGTTGCATAAGCCCTCCCTGCCACTGACTTCATATTAAATGAACAGACATGAATAAAGGGTGAAGTTAGTTACCTATCACAACAAAAAACTAAACTCACTAGTTATTTTAGAGGTTTATGGATCAAAGGTAACAATGTTCTTTTTCTATTTTCTATATCCTTCTAACAAAAGAAAAATTTAAAAGGGGGGTCAGGCGGTGGCGCAGTGGGTTAAGCGCACTTGGCGCAAAGCGCAAGGACCGACATAAGGATCCCGGTTCGAGGCCTCAGCTTCCCACCTGCAGAGGAGTTGCTTCACAGGCGGTGAAGCAGGTCTGCAGGTGTCTATCTTTCTCTCTCCCTCTCTGTCTTCCCCTCCTCTCTACATTTCTCTCTGTCCTATCCAACAACGAACAACATCAACAATGGTAATAATAATAACCACAACGAGGCCACAACAACAAGGGCAACAAAAGGGGGAAAAAATGGCCTCCAGGAGTGGTGGATTCATGGTGCAGGCTCCGAGCCCAGCAGTAACCCTGGAGGAAAAAAAAAAAATTTAAAAAGACCTCTAAAGGAATTTTCTGATAGTCAAATCCATAAGACTTTCTTGTGCCTGAGCATTTGGGTATCACCTTGACCTTTTCTGAGATCTTTGTTCAGAGATTTTATGAATATGTTTGGAGGTATTTTTAAGTTCTTCAGATTTTAAAATAAAATCAGAGCTGTCATTTTTAAAAAAAAGGAAAACAAAAGTAGTGAAACAGAAAAGAAAATGAATTAGGTCATATTTCTAGAGGATTCTGAATTTGACTCAGTATAAGCCCTTTGGTTATCTTATGCCCAGTTTTTCCAAAAGTTATTATAGTTTCATTGTTCCAGGCCAGAGAAAAAATTAGTAGTCTTCTACACACCCTTTTCCTTAAAAGCTTATTAGGTATTCAAGGTGATAACATGTTAGGGATATATTTTCCTATTGATTGACATCAAGCTATCCAGCTTTCTAAGATACTTTTAAAAAATCCTTTAACTGTCTTATAGTTCTTATCTGCAAGCATAAATTTGTAATAATAGTGGAACAAAAGGGAATGTAGAAAAGTTTTTTTTTTTTGGAATGTTTGTATCTCAACTGATGAAACCATAACAATCCTGTGGTGGAAAGCTCAATTAATTCAATAACTCAGTGACTTAGTCAAAGGCCAGAGTTATTTCCATCTCTATTTTTGATATCTTAAAGTGATCTTTTATTTAGCATGATTCTTCCTGACCTCAAAATATCCATCACAATTCTAGCTATCAAATGCAAATGACTGATGAGATAAGATATTCTTCCCAAACAGATTTTCCTGGTCTGACTTCTCTTCAGAATCTCATTGGCCATTACTAGCTCAGAAGGTCAATGCCTTAACTTACCTCTACCACAAAAATACTTCCTACACAATTAACTGAATCCATCTGATTTCCTTGATGGGGGTGGGACTGAGACCATCTCTGTGTAAGCAAATCACTGCAAAAGTGTGTGATTATACTCAGTACAGTAAGGCTCTAGTAGGGAGAAGAAATTACTAACTCATGGCTAGGTCACCTGTAGAGTTAGCTATAAGTTAATCAGAAATTACAGTATAGGACAAAGAAGTATGTAAGTTCAGGATGTAAAAATAACACAGGAAGGGAACCTAGCCAGACCTAAGACAGCAAGGAACAAGAGTGTAAGAATTGTCGGCTATGCCATGAGTCACTGAGACAGTGAACCCTAGCAATAACCTTGCCTGGTGGCAAAAACAACACAAATGTTTTCATTACTTTTCTCACCATGTAACTTTGTATTTCCAAAAATCCAACACATGTATAAAAACCAAGGTAAGGCATGCTGGTTATTATACCAAAAGCATGCCTTAGCCTGTGGAAATGATATAAATTTTCTATCATTGCACAGCAAAATTGCATACTTGAGACTTGAATACATCCTTCAAGTCATCTCTAAGTTGATACTTAATTGCCAGTTAAGCAAAAAATACTTTAGTGATGTTGGACACCTAAGTCAAAGATGTGATTACAATCTCATTTAATTTATAAATTCCCAAACACAAGTGACTCAAGGTGCTTAAGTAGATTCTGTAATGCGTTTGTGTGTATGCACATGTGTATGTGTTCTGCTTTTAGGAAATAGCCAGTCTAAAGGGATAGTAGGAAAGGTTTACTTCCTGTTTCTCTATGCTGTCTACATTCCACTCATTATTTTGTATCATTTGTTCTGCCTCTTCCCTGCTCATACCAATGACGAGTTATTTCCAGAAGGCCGCATTCTGTGAAGAAATGTGTGCTTTTCTAGTCACAGTTCTGCCCGAAGTTCCTTTTTGTATTCCTAAGATGAAAATAGTGAGTGCTTCTCCTCTTGCCACCCCAGAGACAATTCACAACAAACTTCTGACCTCTCTTATGACCACTTTTCCAATCTGTACTCTCATTCATGTGGAATTAGTTTCTGGGAGAGGGGAAAAGTGAGTAAGGGGAAGACAAAAGAAGATGAACAAGAGACATGCCTTAAGAAGTACATTTATGTTAAGTTCTTTACTTGTTAAATGCTGAAACATTTAAATACTGGCTTTCACATGGCTTGTGGTTGAAAACAAACAAACAAACAAACAAACAAAAAATGATTACAGTTCTGACCATAAGGATCTTGTTCAGGGAGGGCAATAGGTGAGAAGGTCGTTCACTACTCTTACCAGAGGAGGAAGATCACCAGTCTACAAAACCAGTTTACAGGATTGCTCTCCCAAACAATATGATAAAAGACAGACTAGGCAGCGTAAGGGAAGCTAGGCAGTGGTGTCTCTGGTAGAGATTATATATTACAATGTGCAAGGACCCAGGTTAAAGCACCTGGTCCCCTCATCCAGGGAAAAGCTTCACAGGTGGTGGAGAAGTGCTGCAGGTGTTTCTCCCCCCTCTCTATCTCTCCTTTCTTTCCTAAGATCTCTCTGTCTCTATCAAACAAAGAAGTAAATAAATAAATAAGAGGGCTCCAGGATGGATAGATATGAATAGAAGGGAAATTAGAAAGAACACAAATGGTCAATAGATGTCCGATCAAGAGTAATATGAATGTCATAGATTCAGTTTTTCATCCCTTGGTTGAGTGCTTTCCAGCTGAGAAGAGCTCTTAGAACAACAGACTTTGGAAATTGAATATCTTTAAATTATTTTACCCTCAACAAAATAATTTTATTAACTAAGTAGAGTACTTAATTCATTTGCATTAAGGAAAAAAAAAACATGATCCTTCATTAAATCCTTGTTGTTTGTTTAGTTGATAGCTTGTTTAGAGAATAGGTGGACCAAAAGGAAGAAAGGGAAATAGAAAAAGGAAGAAAAGACACAAGAAAGGGAAAAGAAAATATGTAGTTCTAATTTCACTACTCTTAAAAACCAGTATTTATTACTAGTAAATTATTCCCTCAGTCCATAACATGCTTTTATTTTATCATTATTTTTTTTGCCTCCATGGTTATTGCTGTGGCTCAGTGCCTGCACTATGAATTCACCCAAGAGAGAAGGGAAAGACAGAGGAGAGGAGAGAAGGATAGACACCTGTAGACCTGTTTCACTTGTGAAGCGACCCCCCTGAAGGTGGGGAGCTGGGGGCTCAAACCGAGATCCTCATGCCAGTCCTTCTGCTTCCTGCCATGTGCGCTTTGTCCACTGCACTACTGCCCAGCCCCCACCTTTTTTTCTGCAGCACATATCAAAATTGAATCACTGTGCTCTAAACTAGCTTTTGAACGTTAAGGACATAGCCAGCGATGTGACTCAAAGAAGCTATCCTTTATATAGCTGTGCAGACAAAATATAAATTAATCACAACTACCAAGTATAATTACAAGTAAATGCTTTTGTTTCTTTAGATAATGCTACACAACTGCAGTATTTCACTACTCCAGATCACGTTTTCATTCAGATAAACATAGAGAAAGGGAGAAAAACACCACCACTGGAGCATCATTCTACCTTCTACCTGCTATGTGATGCCATAGCTTGAAAGTGGCTTTACACATGGCAAAGCATGCACCCTACCTGGTGACCTATCTCTCCACTCCACAAATAAACCCTTTTGAGTCAATTTAACTATAATATTGTTATAGTTAAAAATGTGTCACTATAGTCTCACCCCGAAAACGATTTCTTATAAATAATAATGCATGATCATAGAATTTCTGTAAGTTCAGGAAGTGTAGGTAGTGTTTTCAATTTTAATAGATTACAGATGTCTCTTTTTTATATTATGTGTAGTCACTTATGTTTCTCTTTTTTTAATATTTATTTATGTATTCCCTTTTGTTGCCCTTGTTTTTATTGTTGTAGTTATTATTGATGTCATTGTTGTTGGATAGGACAGAGAGAAATGGAGAGAGGAGGGGAAGACAGAGAGGGGGAGAGAAAGATAGACACCTGCAGACCTGCTTCACTGCCTGTGAAGTGATTCCCCTGCAGGTGGGGAGCCAGGCTGGAACCTGGATCCTTGCGCCAGTCTCTGTGCTTTGTGCCATGTGCGCTTAACCCGCTGCACCACCGCCCAACTCCCAGTCACGTTTCTAAACCAAGTGCCTGTTCTGAGTGAGTTTTTTTTTTTTTATATGAGTTGATTTATTTTGGTTGTTTCTCTCACCTTGTGAACACTATCTTATGGTTGTAATTTTTATTATGATGGAATTCTAGAACAAGAAAATACAAAAGTGATCACAGAAACTCAGAAAAATCTGGTTGTTGATGTGACCAGGAATAGCCAAGCACTCATATGTGTGGAATTCCATTACCCTCAGCAATGCTTTGCTTCAGCTTTGTTGCTTTAGAAATTGTGTAGCAAATTTTAACGTATTTTACTTGTTAGTGTTTCCCTTGGTTCCTCCAGGGCTGACTCAAGTTTAAAATGTTTCCTCCTAACTTCATTTGGAAAAATTCATTTCCAAAATTTCTCCTGGTATGGAAACTCTAAATTCTCTGGAAAGTTTTTACTATAGTATTCATTGGAATAGTTTCACAACAAAGAACTTTATTGCTTTTTCCAGAAGAAAATTTAACTGTGCTTGTTTAATTATTAGCACACACATAAAATATATATTCAATTAACCTAAGAAATAAAGCTATATCATATGTTGTAATTATGTGTAAACCCAAAAATATTAGTATCATCTTTTGTATACAGACTTGGTTGATATTTTACCCACTAAGAAGGGAAAAAAGCTGAGTTTTAACTGAAACTATATAGTTTAAACTGAGCCATAACTATGCAATATCCATTATTTTCTCCCCATCAATGGAAAATTACTGTCAGCTGATCTAGAGTCTACAGACCATGAGCAAATGTCTCTTTCCTTTTCATAACTGAGTGTTGAAATCTCCTTTTCATTTGATAAAATTACCATTAAGGTTAGAGACTAGCTTTCATGCATGATGGATTTCATTTGCTTTGAAAGTATTACACCAGGAGAGACTTTTTCCTGACCTTTGAACCAAATTAGAATTTAATTAGTCAGGATTTGAGTCAGTACTAAACAATTTTCTTTCCTTTTCCTTTCCTTGGCAAAATGATGATTCTATATTCTAATTCTCTGATTATCAGAAGAGAGACAACAGTTTCCTTTAAGTGTCAAAGAGATTGGAGGGGAAGGTAGCTCAGCAGGTACTGTTTGAGGTCTGAAATGAATCTCTTCTAGATCCCTTTTTCATATATTTACTATATATCTTAAATAGAAATCAGAGTACAGAAAACTTTGTGATTTTAATTAATTGCCATATACAGAGCTCTGCCCCACTAGGGAAAGATAGAAACAGGTTGGGAGTATGGATCGACCTGCCAATGCCCATGTCCGGAAGAGAAGCAATTACAGAAGCCAGGCCTTCTACCTTCTGCTCCTCATAATGACCCTGGGTCCCTACTCCCAGAGGAATAGAGACTAGGAAAGCTTCCAATGGAGGGGATGGGATATGGAACTCTGATGGTGGGAATTTTGTGGAATTGTACCCCTCTTAGCCTACGATCTTGTCAATCATTATTAAATCAATAAAAAATTAGTTTTATATCCTTGATTATTAATATGTATGTGATCCTAGTCATATGACCTAGGCAACTTATTTAACTATGATATACCTCAATTTTCTCAACTGTGAAACATAAAAATAATACACAGAAAATATAGTAGCAGGTACTATACTTGCTATTGTTAGTAGTATCGTTAAACTAAAATGTTCTTTAATTGGACAGAAAGGCCAGTTTGAAACAAACCACTAGGTTTGCCATTAAATTCTGTTATGTTTATGTAGTGTACTCCAGGTCAGAAAAAATGGCTACATACTCTCAGATATTCGTTATGTTTTCTTCATATCCTTCTACATGTGACTAGTCAATTTAGAAATTAGTCTTGTTCCCTATAACTTCTTATACTTTATTATTCTAGGCATATTTTACATAAAAGGATTAACTTTATTTTTTTGTCTTTATAAGATAAACAATGATTTACAGGGCAACTGTTGCCACTTAGATTAAAATTCTCATCTTTCTGTGATAGGTGTCTGCACACCACTCTTACCACCAACTTAAGCCCTCCCCCACCTTTGTCAGCTGCATTCACAATAAATACCCACTCAGTCTCCTACCTCTATTGCCTACCCACCCTCCACCACCCTTCACCTGGAAGTCCCTCACCTTGCTGGAAGAGGTCATGCCTACTTCAAATTGGGTGAACTGTTTTTAAAGGAGGAAGACCAGTGACAACCAAAATTCATAAATTCTTTGATCGTACTGCCTTGGAAAATGTTAAAACCCTAACACCATAGGCCCATATCTGCTTTGGTTTTAGGAAAAACTGACTACTGAGTCAACTGTCCTAACAGAGGGCCTGGAAATATCATAAGGTAGAATGAGTAGTTTACTTTAGAGGACAAACTAGTCTTCTCTGAGCTCTGAGAATATCCAGCTGAATGAATAACCTCAAGGGAACTGCATGAAAAAAAAAAAGTGAGGGGAAATGCTTTGGGCTTCAGAACTTTACATTTCCTCTGAGCAGTGAATCCCCTACCTGTCTCCTGCTCATATCCTCACTGCCCTCACTTTGCCTTCCTGCTAATTCACTAACTGCCCAGTGAACCAGGGTCTTACATTTTTTAAGAATATTAAAAAAAGAAAATTCAGATTAGGTCAAATGTAGTTTGACTGGATCTGCCTGAAGCACAGGTGTCTCTGTTAGTCCGCTAGGCTAGTAATTAGGGTGGCTTGTACTGCAGAGAAGTAAAGTATAGTAGGTCTAAGTTACATCTGTTAAGGAAAAAGTTCTTGGAGGAGTGTCTGGTCTCCTGCCTGGGTGCTACTATCTAAGTAGACCAGTCTGTTAATTGATTTTGATAAAGAGTTGAAAAAATAATTAACTATCTTGTCTCCCACTGAGTGAAGAAGACAGATAACACACACCCTGGCTGGCTCCATCTGCCTCCTCAAGTGAGTAGCAGAGATGTAGCTGTTTTTGAAAGGCCAGAATGAAGCCTCTCAAAACCTTTCTGGACTGGAATTCTCCCTTCCTGCCAGCTGGTGCCCACCAAGCCAGCAGTTGCTTTCAAAGTTGAGACAAGTGCTAGAAACATCTTTGGCTCCGATGCACCCTAGTCTGCTAGAGACAGCTGGTATGTGAAGAGGGAGTGTCACCAGCTGCTAGATCTCAGATTATCAGCATGAGCTGACAATGGAGAGTATGGTGCATATCTATGCTTCTTGGGTGCCCACTGCATTCATTCCTAAAGTAAACTTGGAAATGCTCCATTGAGACAGGAAGGCAGCTCTTCAACCTGGCCTTGTTTTTTTCGAGTTAAGTGGAAAAGAGAAGATATTTGCACTTCTCTGCCTTTGGCTATGTGGGAGGTCACAGATGTCTTCACAGAGCTGAGAAAGACAGGCATCCCAGTTACAGTTACGATGGCATCTGTTTTCCTCAGCCTAGTTGCCATGCCAAGCTTCGCAGTCCATCACGAGTTAACTTCAGTAAAGTTTGCTTCTTTCATTCACAACTGCAACTCACACTGGGCGTTATGTAGAGTGGCGTCTGTCTGTGGATGAATTCAGTGCCTTAGGAACTAGGAATGGAAGTCTTTTGCATAACCATTATTGTGTCTTCCCAGCCCTGTACTGTACTGTTTCTTAACAAAGGGGACTTATCCATTAGACCCACACTTTACCATGCATGAGGACCCAGGCTCAAACTCCCAACCACCAAAAAAAAGAGTGGAAAGTGGAAAGAGTGGTGGAGGGGTGCTGTAATATATCTCCTCCTCTGTCTCTCTCTTCCATTCTCTATATATATCAGGAAGAAAAAAAAAAGGGGTGAGTCCATTGAATGCAATGTAAATATATGGGCATGAAGTCTCAGAGAAATCCTGGAAGCAGGGGAGTCGGGCTGTAGCACAGCGGGTTAAGCGCAGGTGGCGCAAAGCACAAGGACCGGCATAAGGATCCCGGTTCGAACCCCGGCTCCCCACCTGCAGGGGAGTCGCTTCACAGGCGGTGGAGCAGGTCTGCAGGTGTCTATCTTGCTCTCCTCCTCTCTGTCTTCCCCTCCTGTCTCCATTTCTCTCTGTCCTATCCAACAACGACGACAACAATAATAACTACAACAATAAAACAACAAGGGCAACAAAAGGGAATAAATAAATAAATAAAATAAAATATTAAAAAAAAAAAAAAAAAAAAAAAAAAAGAAATCCTGGAAGCAAAGGAAAAAATAAATAAATAAATTTCATATAAAGTAAAAGACTCTGGGGTGGAGGGCGGGAGGGTTCAAGTCCTGGAGCATGGTGGCAGAGGAGGACCAAGTGGGAGGTTGAATTGTTATGTGGAAAACTTTTGTGGAAATTTTCTGTATGTACCACCTATTGTATTTTACTGTCAACTGCAAATCATTAATCCCCCAATAAAGAAATTTTTAAAATAAATAAATTTTAAAAATACTTCAGATAGCCTTTGCTGCTCCTACACAAGAGGATTCCCTCACTTCTCCATCTGCTATTCTGACTACCATTTATATATAAATATGTGTGATATTTATATATAAATATATGTAATACTTGTATATGTAAATATATGTATATGTAATGTTCAACGTAACATTGCAGAATAATTGCCAAAGTCGATTTCTCGAGCTCAGAGTCGATTTCTCGAGCTCATCTGTCTCCTCTCAGAGTGACCAGGATTTTATACCTGTGGTCATATCACCAGAGACCTACTGTCTTAGCAGATTTCAAGTGCCCAACACGACATTCATTATCAACTGTAGTCAACATGCTGCACGTCAGAGCACCAGAAGTACAAGTCCTTTGACTGACTGACTGACTGTACCCTTTGATTAGCCGCTTCCCACTTGCCTTCCTCCCCCCAGCTCCTGACCACTCACTCACTTTCTGCTTCATGAGTTGGACGACTTTAGAGTCTATGTAGAAGTGATTATGCAACATTTTTCTTTCTCTGCCTGGTTTATTTCAATTAGCACATCATCCAGGTTCACTCACGTGTTGCAAAAGGCAGAATTTCCTTCTTTTCGATGACTCAAGAATAACTGGATATTATTAACCTGTTACTGGTTTTATGTGGTTTATGGATATTTTCTCCCAATGTATAAACACTGCCCTTTTCACTTTAATGTGGTCCTGTTTATTTTTGCTTTTGTTTTCTTTTTCTTTTTTCTTTTTTCTTTTTTTTTACTAGAACACTGCTCAGCTCTGGCTTATGGTGGTACAGAGGATTAAAACTGGGACTTTGGATCCTCAGGCATGAGAGTCTCTGTCTCTGTATAACCATTATGCTATCTACCCTCTGCCCTTTTTGGTTTTGTTTTCTGTGTTAAACTATGTCGGGCATTAAACCAGCCCCCCCCCCCCATCCTCCATTGCTGACACTCTGGCCTATTTACATACTCATTGTTTGCTTGAAAGATTCCCCACCCATTCCTTTGATCTGTCTTCTTTCTACCTCGAGGCCCCGCCCTGTCTGCAGGGTAACATTAATCCCACCAGTTAAAACCATCGCAACAGTTGCTAAGGAAGCTTTCACCTTCCCAGCATGCCTTTTGCCTTTCTCCACCCCCTTTCTAGCCATTTCCATTTCCAACTTGCCTTTTGCAGTTTTATCCTATAAAGCCATTTCTGTTTCTGGTTTTTCTCTCTTCTTCTCTTTTCCTTTTTCTATGTCCCGACCTGGAGGAGGGCAGGCATGCAGACAGGGAGGCGGACACCGGCCATTGTGGTTCAGCTCCACGTGGCCTAACCTGCTGCACTCACACCGGACTGTAGGGCTCCCACATGAATAAAGAATTGTACTACCATGTTGCCACGAGTTCCTGGTCTCTCTCCCACAACACAAGCCCAGCAACACTATTTTTAGTATTAATGTTTTGCCCTTAAATATATCATTTGAAAGATGAGCTTAACTAGTTTGTGACATTTAAAATGAATGCTGCACAAAATCTGAGGTACAGCCACATTTACTTGAAGTTCTCTGTAGACTACCATTTCAAATACACAGAATGATACTTCAAGTTATCTTTCTGCAAGCTATTTAATTATACTGGGCTTTTAAATATTTGATTGTTTTATAAAACTTCAAAAGCAAAATGATTAGTTCCCTTCTAGAATATGCAGAAAATATTTCTTAAGTGCCATTTTCATCTGCCTCTTCTTCTAGAGCTAAGGGGTAAAGTAATTGTTTTTCTACCAACTGAAATGTGATTTTATGAAATAGAAGACAAACTAATTCATGTTGTTAATTAAGTTTTCTCTTGATTCCAAAGAAAAAGGCAGCATTTAATTTATGGAATTTTTTTTCTTTCTCTTTCTTTTATTTGTTAGGACAGAGAGAAATTGAGAGGATAGAAGGAGATAGAGAAAGAGAGATACTGGGCCTGGGTGGTGGTGCACCTGGTTGAGTACACATGTTATAATGTGCAAGCCCCCACCTGCAGGGAGAAAGCTTCACGAGTGGTGAAGCAATGTCTACAGGTGTCTCTATGTCTCTATCCTTCCCTATCACACCCTTCCCTCTCAATTTCCATCTGTCTATCCCATAAATAATTAAAGATAATTAAAATTTTTAAAAATATTTTAAAGAGAGAGGGAGAGAAAGAGAGATATCTACAGCATTGTTTCCTCACTTGTGATGCTTTCCCCTGTAGGTGGGACCTGGGGGCTCAACTACAGGTCCTTCTGTGTAACATGCACACTCAAGCAGGCACACCACTGCCATGCCCTATGAATGTAATGACGTAATGGATGCACTGCACATTCCTTTATTTATTGTAGACTTCCTGAAGCAAGTACTACCTTCTTCATTTAATGTTCCATAAATATTACTATACTAAGATAAAACTACAATATTGTATATTTGAAATCTGTACAGTGTCATCAAACAGTGCTGCTTCAATGGTTTTTTGAATCAGCATTCAGTTTCCAAAATTATTTTTACATAACCTGAAGACTGAGTCCTCTCCTCAATGAATTGGATCCTCTTGTAGCCTTTTTTTTTTCCTTTCTTTCTTTTTCTGTTTCTGCTTAGGTCAAGCGCTAGTTGAGGATAAATGTTCTCGGAAGTGAATTTTGAGGACTCAGAGGCAAGTACAGGGTTACCTCCCCTAGGTAGATGAGTAACTTTTCTCTGCTGATGCAGAGCTTACACTGAAATGGTGATTCATTATCCTGTGACAGAACAAATGCTGAACCTGTAGCCAGAATATGCTTAGTGGTGTGTGACTCCCATTGAGTCAGGAAAATTGCTCTCAAGCATTAAAGTCTGGCCTTGTGGCCTACCCAAACACACACTGACCCACTTACAGGAGAGCATCAACTCCTCAGTGTTGCTGAGGTCATGTTATTTCTGTTACTGAACTTACATAGGTAAACCAACAATAAGAAAGAAAATGCACTTGGTTGCTGAAGTCTGATGAATATCTTAGGCTAGTTCAAAGTACTCCTAATTATAATGGTCTGGGAGATGGCGCAGTGGCTAAGGAACTAGACTGTCAAGCCTGAGGTCCTGAGTTCAATCCCTGGCAGCACATGTGCCAGAGTGATGTCTGGCTCTTTCTCTCTCCTCCTATCTTTCTCATTAACAAAATAAATAAAATCTTTTAAAAAATACTTCCAATTGCACATATCCTTAGGAAACAAAATGTACTTAAGAAAAAAATATTGAACATGCCTACTACACCAACTGAATAAGAATCAGAGTTAAACCCAAGTGTACCTGTTTCATTTTGAGCTGGAATCTGCTATTCATGTTTCCAGCTTATTAAATTGAAGTAGAAAATAGCACCAATTTAAAATTTCACCCCTCAGACTCAGTAGAACTAAAGTTGGCCCCTTTCATAACTCCTAATTTGCATCCTCGCTATAGAAGAAACTGGGATTCAAGTAACTATGATCATTAATAAGTCACTGGTCAGGGCCCCAGGGAGATAGCATAGTGGCTGTGCAAAAGACTTTCATTCCTAAATCTCTCAGGTCCCAGAACCAGTCCCTGTGACCACCATAAGCCAGAGTTGAGCAGTGCTCTGGTTTTCAAAATATATAATTATAAAGGAATTATAACAAGAAATGTCACTGGCCTGATCTTTTAAAGGATGATTTAACAAATGATTTTATTATAACTAGATAATTATATTCTTTTGGTTTGTTCAGTCAGTCACAGAACCCCTAAATTCATCATAATGTTTATTTGTTTATTTATTTATTTATTTATTACAAGGCAAGAATGAGAGAGTATGGAGGGAAACAGAAAACCAAGCCACTGTTCAGATGTGGCATAAATTGGTGCAGCGGATTGAACCTGGGACTCATGTGACATCATCACTCGTGTGGCATGCAAATTGATGCTTTAACAGGCTGAGCTATCTCCCTGATCATGATTCATTATTTAAATCTCATATTTTATTACAGAGAAACCCTTAAAAATTAACTTTTAAAAAATTAACTAGTAGGTCCTCAAGGGTCGTAACAACATCTTAACTTAGCACCTCTGAAAGGTAGTGTGATCCGAATCATCAGTACATCTCTGGATAAAGGTTTGATGTTGTAGTTCATCTTATTAATCAGTTAACTAGAATCATCATTGTCACTGTAGTTCAGGAAATACCATACTATCTGGAACAATTACATTTTCTCCTTGCATGAATCATTTCTTACCAGAATTCCCCTTCTTCCCAGATTCTGTCTCCAAGGTTTTTTGCCCATGGAGTAGTCTATGCTCATTTGTGTTTAGTCTTTGAGTTTAAAAAAAAAAAAAAAAAACTATTTTTATTAGTAACTTAACAGTGTTGTACAAAACTGGAATAAAGTCAAACCCACACATCGTACAAGGTAAGGCACCACCCTCCTCACCGAAGTTCTATGCTCCCCACCACTTCATGCCCATAACCTCCTTTTAAAACTGTTTTCTTTTTATATATGTTAATGAGAGAGTGAGTGAGTGAGTGAGTGAGTGAGTGAGTGAGGAGACCATTGTTCAACTCTGGTTTATAGTACTGAGAATTAAACTTGGGACCTCAGGGACTCAGACGTGAAAATCTTTTGCATAACCATTATGCCCTCTCCCCAGCCCCAAGCCCATAACCTCCTTAGTATTCACAAAGTCTTGTTTTTGTTTGTTTTTCCAATGGTCTGCGTCAACAAAACAGGAAAGAAATGACAAATATTGGTGAGGATATGGAAAAAAAGGAATTCGGCTACACTATGGTAAAAATGCCTATGAATTTTTTTTTTATGGAGCTATGAAAATATTTGAGAACTGGGAAATAATTTGCTCCAAATTTTTAAAAATCCACAAAATGAAAATGGAAATTTATTTAAATGTTGGACATGTAACACAATTTAAACTTCAGTAATTTTAAAATAAGTATTAGAAAAGAAAAACATTACATTGGGAGAAAAAAAACACTGCATTTTATCATTTCGCAAGTCTTCTTGAGTGTGCTTAGATGATGATGGTAGCAGAGAAAATAGAACCAGTTCTGAGGTATGCTAGTTTAAAGTGAGCCAAATAGTCTGAAAGCAAATTTATAAAGATCCGCTCTATACTTTAGAGCAAACAAAAACAAATTGTATAATGTGGGAATCGGACCCATTTTAGTATGTTGGATGTGGTGTTTTTGGGGACCAAGAAAGGTATTAAAACAGCTTTTCCTGTTTACTACTTTCCTTATGAAAGATTGCTCTTTTAAAAACAACAACAACAACAGCAGCTGTTTTTGTTGTTTTATCAGTCTTCTAAATCACTATGCTTTAAATTAATTATAATTTAGTGCTTGGAGCTACCACACCTGCTTGAGTATTCATGTTACAGTGTACAAGAACCCAGGTTCAAGCCCTTCATACCCACTTGCAGGGGAAAAGGTGTTTATCTCTCCCTCTCTAGCCTCCTTCCCTCTTAATTTCTCTATGTCTCTTTCTAAATTTTATAAGCAGAGTTTTAAAAATATAAAAAATCAAGTTATAATTTAATGCTACTATGGCTAGAACACTTAAGAAAAAGGTTAGCTACAGAAAAATCTGGAAGTCAACAAGGTTATAACTTGGGTCTTGGGGAAAATCTGACTCACAAAACTGATGATTTAAATATCAGGAAAATGTTCATATTCTGTCCCCATATGGGATAGCAATCTGTCCTGAAAGTAGAGAACATTTTGGCTTTATCTCTTCTAGCTCTTTTGCCTTCAACTTTCTATAAAACACCTTCTGCGAATTGTAATCCTGAGCATCCATGAGTTTATAAATGACAACAAAGTCCTCTCTTTAAGAACACAGGGGACACACCATAGCATTGCCTCTGAAAGTCACTTTTCTGTTGTTTGCAAAGATTTTTTTTTTTAAAGTTCAGTGTATGCCTGGAATGAACAGGCTTTCTCCCCAGAAGAGCACAGACTGATATACAAGGTCAAGTTAAATAATATCTAAGTCTGCTTCCCTATCCTTTATCCAGAATATCTGTTTAAAAATGTCCTCACTGTTAGTAAGTCTGTCAGTGTAAGTTATGTTTGTAATATTTGAATTGAATTTTAATGTAAAACTTTGGAAATAAATGTAAAGTCATCTTTATAATGATATGTTGAGACTGAGTGGAATAAATCTATGGTTGGTTAAAACTAAAAAATGATAATTGCAAATAAAACACACCTAATTCTACGAAATAAAAACTTCTGTGGGGGTTTGCTTGGGTTTTATCAAAATGTAGCAGGTTTATTAGGTACATGATGACCAAGATGGAAAAATACTCAGAAGAGAAAAAGCTAGCTAGACATGTGGCAAGAGCATGAGCCCTTAAACTTAGTTCATCAATATTTAGCTACACCATATATGGGTCCTGGGAGAAGTGGAGATGACCAGACGAAGGGCAAGCAGGAGGTAGTGGAGAAGAGGTTAAAAAAGGCTAAACTTCCATCAGACATTTGTTTAAGTAACCTCCCATACCCATAGTCCCTCGTGAGTTTACTTCCTTTGATATAGGTTGATGTCAGCTATATGCTAATTATATATGCAGACCATAATTCCTTTTGCTTTCAGACAATATATTCCCAAAAACACCTATTGAATTGTTCTTGAGTTAGAATGGAAAATCAACCTTCATTTTAAGAAAAAGAAGCAATATAATGTAATAAAGATGTACATTTATTATGAAAACTTACGGTTGAATGCACTTATATACATCTTTAGTCTGTTATCTAAATTCTTGAAAAATTCTAATTTAATTCCCAAATAAAAATAATAATTCACGGGGGCCAGGCAGTAGCGCAGCATATTAAGCACACATGGTGCAAGCTGAAGGACCAGCATAAGGATCCTGGCTGGAACCCCAGGCTCCCCCCTGCAGGGGGTTGCCTTACAGGCAGTGAAGCAGGTCTGCAGGTGTCTATCTTTCTCTCCCCCTCTCTGTCTTCCCCTTCTGCCTCCATTTCTCTCTGCCCTATCCAACAATAACAATAACAAGGGCAAGAAAAAAATGGAGGAAATGGCCTCCAGGAGCAGTGGCTTTATAATATAGAGACGCTCTGAGCCTCAGCGATAACCCTGGAGGTAATAATAATAATAAATTTCTAATTTCTCAATGCCTACATACATATACACAAAGTGTATCTGTCCAACCCATTCCTTTAGTTAAGAATTGCTTTTTAAATTCTTATTAATTTATTCCTTTTTGTTGCCCTTGTTTTTTTATTGTTGTAGTTATTATTGTTGTTGTTATTGACACCTGCAGACCTGCTTCACTGCCTGTGAAGCGACTTCCCAGCAGGTGGAGTTCAAGCCAGTGGCTTGAACCTGGATCATCACATCAGGCCGGTCCTTGCGCTTTGTGCCATGTGTGCTTAACCCGCTGCGCTACTGCCCAACTCCCTAGACACCCGCAGAACTGCTTCACCGCTTGTGAATCGACTTCCCTGTAGGTGAGGACCCGGGGGCTAGAACCCGGATCCTTATGCAGGTCCTTGCGCTTTACACCACATGCACTTAGCCCGCTGCGCTACTGCCCGACTCCAGAATTGCTTAAATTTTAAAAGTTGTCCTCTAGTGAGATGATGTGGTGTTATTTGTTTAACTCTAGATGTCCTAGTTTTTGTCCAAATAATTTTTGTTTCTTTTAAGAGAAGATCATAAATCTCAATTTAAGATCCAGTCATGCTGCTTAACTCCTGCAAGATCTCAGTTACTCATACCTGCTCAATGGAAGATATTATAGCACCTCACTCATAAGTGAGATGACATGAGGAACAGGGTGTTGGTGCACCTGGTTGAGCAAATGTTACAAGTTCGAGCCCCCATTCCCCATCTATAGGAGCAAAACTTCAGGAACAGTGAAGCAGGGCTGCAAGTGTTTCTCTGCCTCTCTCCCTCCCTGTCTCCTGCTTCCCTCTCTATTTCTAGGTATCTCTATCCAGTAAGTAAATAAATAAAGATAAATTTAAAAATAAAAAGTAAATGAGATGATCTGAAAATAGCTTTTACCTGGTGTTTGGTACAATACTCAGTGAAGGCTGAGCCCTCTAATGAAAATAAAATCAATAAATTACCTTTGAAATTTATTTTTTTTTAAAGCATAAATATACAAGTACACCTGCAGTGAGTGGTTCCAGTCAAGTTCTTAAAACTTTGGTCAAAATGTAGACTTTCTTTTTCTTTGCCTCCAGGATTATTGCTGGGGCTCGGTGCCTGCCCTACAAATCCACTTCTCCTAGAGGCCCTTTTTCCCATTTTGTTGCCCTTGTTGTTATTGTTGCCATTGCTGCGGTTGTTGTTGGATAGGACAGAGAGAAATGAGAGAGATGGGGAAGACAGAGAGGGGTTAGAGAAAGACACTTTCCAGCCCTGTTTCACCGCCTAAGAAGTGACCCTCCTGTAGGTGGGGAGCCAGGGGCTGGAACTGGGATCCTTATGCCGGCCTTTGTGCTTCACACCATAGGCACTTAACTGCTGCTCTACTGCCAGGCCTCCAGAATGTAGACTTCCTATGCAAAGGACAGCCATCTTATTTATAGGCCAATCAATACATGACTGACTATGGTAGGCTTTAAGGGATGTCACAATTATGTTTCCCATCGTCCTGGCAAGATGTGTTGAAACTCTTCCTGGAAAAGTCATTACTTTGTATTAGGCTTTCAAAAATATGTATCAGAACTCCAATAGTCTGGGTTAAATAACACATTATATAATAGCTTCTCCAGATCACAAACCTTCTAAAATCTTAGAGATGTTTGTTTCCTTATTATGAGATTGGAGGTAGTGCAGTGTCTGCACAAGACTTCTTCTACAAGTGTGTTTTCTGCTTTAGCCAGTTCCTTTTTTCTCTGGGAGGAAATTATGGTATAGGGAAGAACAAAAGGTGTCAAACGTAGCTTTCAAGAAATAGAGGCTTATGAAATGGAAGTCAATAGGATTCAGTGCTTGAAATTTAGTTACAACAATGAAGCAAATGCCACAAAAGGCCAAAGAAAATGTGCTAAATAGGCTCTTCTGTCATTGCTGGCCCAAGATGTATTATGCTGTTATGTACATCCCCAGAGAGCCAGGTGTTGTACTAAGTGCGTGAATCTAAAGATAACCAAGTTCTTCCCCATTTTAAAGGAGTTAACAGCATTAAGAACAAGTAAGTGCCTATCAGAGCAGGACATTAGGAATGCAGGCTGGCAAAGTGGCTCAACTGGTGGAGGGTTGGACTTGTATGGCTGAGGCTCCTGATTCAGTTCCCAGTACCTCATGTATTAGGATGGTGCTCTGCCTATGTCTGTCTCTGTCTCTGTCTCTCTCTTTCGTACTCTCTCTTTCGTACTGTCTCATATTAAACTATTTCTCATATGTACAAATAAAGTAACTTTAAAAAAATGATTGAAGGGCTAGGGAGATAACATAATGGTTATGCAAAGAGACTCTCATGCCTGAAGCTCCAAAGTCTTAGGTTCATCCCCCCACCTCCCATCCTCACCCCCACCACCACCACAAGCCAGAGCTGAGCAGTGCTCTGGAAAAAAATAGAATGCAATAAAAATTAAAATAAAAATAAACGAATGAAGAGATAGGAAACTATGATCTCTACCAATTAGTCAGATAAGGACAGGGCTACACTTCCTTGTTCACCATCTCAGTGAATTAACACCAGGGCTAATTCCCTTAACCTAAGTTAAGCACCTAAGTCTTATAAAAGTAATGGGGATCAAAAGATTTAATCCTCAAGTTAATTCCTGACCAAAAAATAAAAGAGTGAGGAATAAGAGAAGAAGGATAATGCTTCCAGAGACGTGTGTAAATAAGAGTCAGATAGATCATTCAGTGGAAAGGGTATACTGCCAGACATTCAGCCCAAGTTCAAATCCTGACACTGGAGAAAGAGAGACTGCCTTTCCTTCTTTCTCTGTGTGTCAGAATGAAAAAGGCAACCAGGAGAGGTGAAATCACACATGCACGAGCACTTGGCTCTACACATACTAAATAACAATGTGCACTTTGTTAGACACTATATATCATACTATGCTACAGGATTATGATTATAATTTGTTATAATTAATATTAGCTTGAATTGTTCAAGGACTGGGTGAGTCCAGGGCAAGTGGACTTGAACTTCTGTATCTGTTAGGCCTTAGTCTTTACTACTGCTTGTGTTAGATTTTGAAGGTTGTTTGCTTGTCACAGTAGGTGGAACAGGATGGAAAGACTCGACAGAAGAAAGAGCAAAGACAGATTGAGAACAATGCATATGTGATTGTGTGACTGTCATTATATGATATGGAAAAATGAAGTGCAAAAATGAATGATAGTAGTAGACGGTCTTATTTAATTCACAAAGATGATTGTAGTCGATTCAGTGAGGCATGGAAAATCATCATTGAAGTCTTTCAATGATGATTTTTTTGAATGAAATTTTTTGAAAAATACTTTTTTTTTAATAGAAGAGTGCATAGATAAAGACCAAGACACTGATCAACTCTGGCTTATGGTGGTGCTAGGGATAGAACCTGGGACCTCAGAACCTCAGGCATAAAAGCTTTCACATAATATTGATGCCATCTCCCCAACTTTGGGTATCAAATATTTAAAGTGTTTATTTTTGAAAGAGAACTCAAAAACAACTCAGATATTAAGTCATACATGTATAAGCCAGAAGGCAAGATAAATATGTATATATTCTATGATATAAATAGAGAGAGAATCAGAGATAGAATTCAAACTAAGAGGGAAATATATAACAGTAGTTTTAAAGCAGAATATTATAATAGTAACATTTTTTCAGTGATAAAACCGATTTTCTCCATATTGATTGAATTATCTTTTAGAGCCTTCTTTTATTGGTAGCTGTTAATTCTTAAGTCCTTACTATATGCAAAGGAATTTGCTGGATTTTTATGTGTGTCATTAATCTCCACAAAGTTCTCTTTTATCTTCATTTAATAGCTGAGGAAATTGAGGGTTAGAGAAATTTAAGTAACTTGTCAAGGTTAAACAATAGCCATTAGTGGAGTCTGGCTGCACGTGTGCCTGAGAGTGTGTGTTTGTGTGTGTGTATGTGTGTGTGTGTGTGTGCGTGCGTGCCATGTGGGAGGATCACTATTATAGACATTAATGTCTACCCACATAACAACTTCCCCAATAAAGTTTTTTTTAAAAAAAATGATCTGGAGTCTGGCAGTAGCGCAGCAGGTTAAGCACACGTGGCGCAAAGCGCAAGGACCAGGCTAAGGATCCTGGTTCGAGCTGGCTCCTCACCTGCAGGGGAGTCACTTCATAGGCGGTGAAACAGGTCTCTCTCTTTCTCTTCCTCTCTGTCTTCCCCTCCTTTCTCCATTTCTCTCTGTCCTATCCAACAGCGACGACATCAATAACAACTACAGCAATAAACAAGAGCAACAAAAGGAAATAAATAAATATAAAAAAATTAATGATCTGTATACTCTCCACAAATAAGAATTATTTTCACCCCTTAATTTTATTTTTTATTTTTATTTATTTGTTTATTTATTAGAGATAAAAATTATGACAGAGAGGGCAGGGGAGATAGAGAGGGAGAGAGGTAGGGACACACCTGCAGCCCTGCTTCACCACTTGTGAAGCTTTCCCCCTCCAGGTAGAGACCAGGGGCTTGAACCCAGGTCCTTCACACTATAATGTGTGCACTTACCAGGTGCACCACCGCCTGGTCCCTTCACTCCTTAATTTGAAAGATATGTTTATCTCTAGAGATTGAATAGGGTCTCATATCTAATTTTTTTTTTTTTTGCAGTCTTATTTATACATGAGCGAATTCGCCGTTCTCTTGACACTTTTTCAGTCAGAAAGAGAAATGGATAAGGGAGAGAGAAAAGGAAAGGTAGCTTAGCACTGGGGCTTTGTCTGTTGCCATTGCATCTCCTGTATGGTATATGGCAACTTAACCAGGGCCGCACATTATTATACGTGCACCCTACCAGGAAAACTCTCTTTAGCCCCAGGTTTTGTTTGTTTGTTTGTTTAACAATGACCTACAAGACTTAAACCATCTAGCAGTGTCTCTTTGGATTGGTTAATTTAGTCCACTTAAATTTAGGAGTCTGTTAGTATATTATGACTTGCCATGTCATTTTACTTATTTTCTTGCTGTTGTATATCTCCAGTTTTCTTTTGCTTGTATTTCTTCTATATTATGAGCTTTGATGGCATTCTTGTTTCTTTGTTTTCATTTGTTTTTTTTAATGTCTATATGGTACTAGGGGAATGCACATAGAAACTCACAAATCCACAATACCACTAAGCAACCTCCCCAGACACATTTTCTTTCCTTCCTTCCTTCCTTCCTTCCTTCCTTCCATTCTTCCTTCCTTCCTTCCTTCCTTCCTTCCTTCCTTCCTTCCTTCCTTTCTTTCCTTCTTTCTCTTTCTCTCCCTTTCTCCCTTTCTCCCTTCCTTTCTTCCTTTCTTATCATGGAAGAGGAGAGAAACCACAGCTTTATTTTACCATTCATGGAACTCCCTCTGTGCCATTAATAATGTTTCCACGTGGTGGCAGGGCTTGAAGACAGGCCTTTACTCATAGCAAGGCATGTGATCTACTGGGTAAGCTATCTCCCAGCCTCTATATTGTTCTTTGTTCTCTCTTGATGTATACTTTGTGGGGGTTTTTTCCTCCAGATTTTTATTTTATCATTATCTTAAGAGAAAGACTCATAGCCTTACAGGGCTATTTGAGACAGGAGCTTTTGTTTTGTCACACACATGAGCCAGGGAAGCTTCCACACTGTGGTGGCTCTCCCCCCTTCTTTTTCTTTTTTTAATTTAATTTTTATTTATAAAATGGAAATATTGACAAGACTATATTATAAGAAGGGTACAACTCCACACAATTCCCACTACCAGAACTCCATATCTCATCCCCTCCCCTGATAGCTTTCCGATTCCTTTTTCCTCTGGGAGTATGGACTCAGGATCACTATGGGGTACAGAAGGTGGAAGGTCTGGCTTCTGTAATTGCTTCCCTGTTGAACATGGGCATTGGCAGGTCAAGCCATACTCCCAGCCTGTCTCTGTCTTTCCCTAGTGGGGCAGGGTTCTGGGGAAGAGGGCTCCAGGACACATTGGTAGGGTTGTCTGCCCAGGGAGGTAGGGTTGGCATCATGGTGGCATCTGGAACCTGGTGGCTGAAAATGAGTTAAGCTATAAAGCAGAACAAATTGTTGACTAATCATGAACCTGAAGGCAAGAATATTGCAGATGACGAATTGAAGTCTCCATTTTGAAAAAAGCTAGTAGGTCTATTTCAGGTATATTCTAAGGGGCCCATGACCTTACTAGTTTTTGCCTGAGCTCTCCCCCCCCCTTATGTGTCTCTGTCTCTTTCTTTTCTTTTAAAATCTATTTTGACTTTTTATTTAATAGGAGAGTGTGAAATTGATAGGCAAAGGGGATATAGAGAAGGGAGAGAAAGAGAGGGAGGGAGGGAGGGAGAGAGAGAGAGAGAGAGAGAGAGAGACCTGTAGCTCTGCTTCACTACTTATGAAACTTCCCTCTTGTAGGTAGGGATTAGAGGACTGAACCCAAGTCCCTGCACTTGGTAATGTGTGTACTCAAATGTATTTGCCACTGCCTGGCCCTCTGTCTTCCCTGTTCTTTCTGTAAAAATCATAGTGTATTAGTGAAGCCCTGGAAAGGACAAAAAAAAAAAAAAATCAATAATCCTGTATCTCATGATGTCATTTTACTTTCATTTACCTATATATTTTTTGTCTTTTATATTTCTCTCCTTTAATATTTTCACAAATTATCCCTTTTTATATCAGGGATCACTACTAAATTCAATTATCTATAAATACTTCTGATGGTTCTTTTCTATTAAACTTTGTCTTCTAATCTAGTGTTTAATAAACTTTTCTGAGGTAGTCACAATTCGGGGATACTTTTTTTTTTTTAATTTTCTCTGTTTTGCCACTTTTGATAGAAAAGCTCCTTTTAACGTCTTTTATAGCACGTGCCTGACAGACCTTCAATCTCTATTTGTCTGGGGAAGACTTTTTTCTCCTTCACATCTTATGTACAGTTTTCTTAATAGAGTATTCTTGACTGGTTATTTTTATCTTTGAGTACTGAAAGCATTCCTTCTATTCTTTCAGCTGAAAAGTCTGATGATGAATAATTTATTGGAGCCCCCCTTTTTAAAAAATATTTATTTATTTTTCCCTTTTGTTGCCCTTGTTTTATTGTTGTTATTATTGTTGTTTTTGATGTTGTTGTTGTTGGATAGGACAGAGAGAAATGGAAAGAGGAGGGGAAGACAGAGAGGGGAGAGAAAGATAAACACCAGCAGACCTTCTTCACCGCCTGTGGTGGGGAGTCGGGGATTGAACTGGAACCCTTAGACCGGTCCTTGCGCTTTGTGCCATGTGCGCTTAACCTGCTGCGCTACCGCCAGACTTCCCCTTCTTTCTTTTTATCCTTCTTTTAATCATTAAATTTTTCTTGTTTACTGAGAATTTTACTGTTACATATTTTTATTTTAGGTCTCTTTAAATTTAGATAATTGGGTGCTCTGTTAGCATGATTCACTTATATATCCAGTTCCTTCAACAGGCTTAGGAATTTGCAGATGCTATTTCATTGAGTGAGCTCACTGCTTTCTGCCCAATCTCTTTGTCCTCTGGAATATCTCTTATCCTTGTATTATTTTTTTTCCTACTGGACTTGTACAGATTATATAACATTTCTTATTCTCTTATGTATTATTCCTCTTGTTCCATCTGAATCATTTATATAGTTTTTTTTTAGTTCAGTAATGAATTCCTTTATATGAACTAGTGTATTTTTTTTGTTTTATTTGTTTTTGTGCCTCCAGGGTTATTATTATTATTATTATTATTTTTCCTCCTCCAGGGTTATTGCTGGGCTCGGTGCCTGCACCATGAATCCCCCCCTTTTGTTGCCCTTGTTGTAGCAAGTTATTATTATTGTAGTAGTGGTTATTATTGTTGCCCTTGTTGACGCAATTCGTTGTTGGATAGGACAGAGAGAAATGGAGAGAGGAGGGGAAGACAGAGTGGGGGAGAGAAAGATAGACACCTGCAGACCTGCTTCACCGCCTGTGAAGCGACTCCCCTGCAGGTGGGGATCCGGGGGCTCGAACCGGGATCCTTACGCCGGTCCCTGCGCTTTGCGCCACATGCGCTTAACCCACTGCGCCACCGCCCGACCCCCTAACTAGTGTATTTTTTATGTCTCCTTTTATCAAGTTCTTCAAGTTTTCAGTTTCTATAAAGTTCACGTTTTGATAGAGAGAGGCAGAGAGGGAGAGTGAAAAAGACCACAGTGTGAAAACCTCCTTCTGTGTGGTGGGGGCCAGGCTCAAAACTTAGTTGTGCCCCTGGTAAAGCAGCGCACTCTCTAAGTGAGCTATTTCACCAGTCTTAAATTGCACTTTTATAGTTTATATCCCTTTAATAAAAACTCCTGCTGCTCCTGAATTTTATTCCTGAGTGTATGGAGTAGCCTTTCTGAACTTTCTTGTAAGTCTTCAAGTTTCTTCATCACAACAACTTTGTGCTCTCTCTTAGGTCACAATCTTCCATGACTTCAAGTTTAGTTTCTCAAGAATGATCTTCATCTGTTTGTGATGTCATGCTCAGTTGAAATCTCAAGTTGCGTCTTACCATAATAGCGAGTATCCCAATTCATATTTACTGTATCTAGAATTTATGTTTAATTTTTGTTAGCTTTTGTTTACTTACATGCTAGCTGCCTAGTGTGTTAGACGTCTTTCTTTTTTTCCAGTAGATGGTGCTGCAACTTTTATTTTTGGTGATCGCTTTACATCTTGTGGCACTATTTCATTATAGCTTGTGATGAGTGGATGATGGATATAGTAGAGTTGTATTCATGGGAAGGGGAGGATCACAAAGAATAATAGCCATTGCTGTGACCCAGTAGGGGGAGAGCCTGTTCACATGTGTGGTCCTGCTTCCACCCTTCTTCCTTGAAGTCCCAGATATGAGACTCTGCTATCAGTACACATTAGAACACCAACACCCATGTAAAGGGAAGGTAGTGGGCTGAGAGTCGTGAGTTCTTTCTCCATTGCCCTATTCAGTGGAGTCTTAGGGGATAATTCTTCATATAAACATATATGCTGGGAAATTGTGCCAATGCAGTCACATCTGCCATGTTGTCCCCTCAGGCTACTGCTAGTTCCCCGGAGAGTTGGGACATTCTCAGAGTGCCTGTTCAGCCATGTTGTGCCCTCAGAACATTGTCTATATCCCCGCGATATCTGGAGTGCTCTGGTTACTCCTCCCCCCTCCCATTCTCACGAGAGTTATCATCCTATCCTGGAGTGCTATGGTTGCTCCTCCCCCTTCCCATTCTCTCGAAAGCTACTCCTATAAAAACCCTTCATTTTCCGCACCTCGCTCTCTTGCCGGCGCTCCACTCTGGTATTCAGACGCAGGAAAGGTCTGAACCTGCGTGAGGCGGCCATTTTCTCTACCTCCACGTGGCCCAACCTGCTTCTCTAACACCCAACTCTGAGGTGCCAGCGCGAATAAAAATTTGTGTTTCCTCTTCGCTCCGGACTCTCTCTCTCTCTTCTCTGCGGCCCGCGCACTACCACATCTGGCTCTACAACACATATATATGAAGAATTATATATATTTGACTTGGAACTTAGTTGAGTTGGTAGTATAAATTTTTGTGCTGTATCTGTCCTCAGAGTCTTAGATAAGGATAGTGGTGTAGCTGACTATACCTGTCACATCTTTGCACCTCCACAAGAACTGATTCTCTAATCTTTGGTCACATATGTATGGATCTCTTCTGTGTTCTTGTCTTACTAATTGAGGAGCCCTTATTAATCTGTACTTGATATGCTAACTGTAGAATAAAGGGGAAAATGGATAACACATCTTCATTATCATGTTGATGTCACACTGTTCATTTTTATTAAAATATTTATTGTCACTAAGGTTATTGCTAGGGTTTGGTGACTGTGATGAATCCACAACTCCTGATGGCCTGTTTTTCCCCCCTTTTCACCTCCTTTGTTGACAGACACAGAGAGAAATTGAGAGAGATGGGGAGAGAGAGAGTGAGAGACATCTGAAGCACTGTTTCAATCCCTTCAAGGTACCCCCTTATGGGGGTGGAGGACTGGAGACTTGAATCCAGGTCCTTGTTCCTGGTAACATGTGTACTCTGCTGATAGACCACCACTCAGCTCCCATTGTTCATTGTTTAATCATATTATTTGAGATCTTATATTGAGATATATGGCTTTTATATTTTGGATACTAACACTTTACTACATACATTATCTGAAGTTATATTCTCATACTCTATAGGTTTCTGCTTTATAGTGTTGATCTTTTTTTTTTTTTGCCTCCAGGGTTATTGCTGGAGCTCAGTGCCTGAACCATGAATCCACTGCTCCCGGAGGCCATTTTATCCTCCTTTTGTTGTCCTTGTTGTTGCAGCCTTGTTGTGGTTATTATTGTTGTTGCTGATGTTGTTTGTTGTTGAATAGGACAGAGAGAAATGGAGAGAGGAGGGGAAGACAGAGAGGGGGAGAGAAAGGTAGATACCTGCAGACCTGCTTCACTGCCTGTGAAGCGACACCCATGCAGGTGGGGAGCCAGGGTGCTCAAACAGGGGTCCTTATCCTGGTCCGTGCGCTTTGCACCACGTGCACTTAACCCACTGTGCTACCGCCCGACCCCCAATCATTTTCTTTAATTTACAGAAAAGTTGTATTCAGTGTAATACCAGTCAAAATTCCAATAGTGTTTTTCCCAGAATAAAGAATAAAACTAAAATTTACTTGACTTCATGAAATATCTGAACAATTAAAGAAATGTTGAGAGAAAAGAACAAAGCTAGAAACACACACTTTCTAATTTCATGCTATATCACAGAGCTACAGTAATCGAAACAGTTGTAGTACTAGCAAAAGAAAAAGAGATAGCACAGGTCAGTGGGACCAAACAGAGTTGAAAAATAAACATTTACATGCATGGTTAATTACTTGTTGACCAAGGAATCAAGAGCACACAACAAGGAAAGGACAATTCCTTAAAAAAATGGTGAAGGGAAAACTGAATTATTAAATGTAAAAGAATGAAACTGGACCTCTACGTTGTTATACCAATTGTTAAAATTGCATAACTAACCTAAAGACATAAGTGAAATACAAAACTCTTAGAAGAAGATATAAGGGAGAAGCTTCTGGACAGTGACTTTAGTGATAATGTTTTTGAATTTGACATAAGCATAGAAAACAAAATTAAGATTTACTGAAGGGGGGCCAGGTGGTGGCACACCTGGTTAAGTGCATACACTATAGTGCACAAGGACTCAAGTTCAAGCCCCTGCCCTGGTCCCTACCTGTAGGGGAAAAGCTTCACAAGTAGTAAAACAGGGCCACAGGTGTCTGTCTGTCTCTTTCCCTCTTTATCTCCCTCTTCCCTCTCAATTTCTCTCTGTCTCTATCCAATGAATAAAAAATAAACAAGAAAAAAATTTTTTTTTTAATTTACAGAAGGGAAATCACAAAGCAGAACTTAGACCAGAGCTGGTGTATAGTTCTACCACAGTAAAAGATTCTAGGGTGGGGAGGAGTATTCATGTCCTAGAATATACTGATGGAGGAGGACCTAGGCTGGGAGTTAAGAGTGTTATATGGAAAGCTGAGAAATTTCACACATGTACAAACAACTGTATTTTGCTGTCAACTATAAACCATTAACCATCCCAAGAGGGAAAAAAAATAAGATTTAACAGAAGAACATAAAGATATTATTAGTTTAACCTAGCACTTTATAAAAGAGGTAGGGAACCTGAAGTGCAGAAATTGTAAAATTATTTACTCTGCAACAAGGGCAACAATAGGAAATAAATAATAAATAATTAAAAAAATATTTACTCTGGGCTTTCCCTTAGGAATAAGGGGAAAAAAGGACTCAATTCCAAGGAGATTCATGTCTATAGGAAAGCCCTTAAATCCAATAGATTTTGAAATAGAAATCTCTAAATTTCCCTCCAGATTTAAAAAAAAAACACCACTATTCCTTAATAATGAGGAAATGTCATAATAATTTAAAGTGGGGGCCAAGTGGTGGTGCATCTGGTTGAGCACACATGTTGCAATGCACATGGACCCATGTTCAAGCCCCTGGTCCCCATTTGCTGGGGGAAAGCTTTGCGAGTGGAGAAGCAGGGCTGCAGGTGTCTCTCTGTCTCTCTCCCTCCCTATAATTGTAACTTTAACTTAAAGGGGGTTTGGGAGCTGCTGCACATAAAAGGATTTATAGTGGGGAGCTGGGAACAGGTTTAAACAGTACAAGGGGGAAACAGGTAAAAGGCAAAATAAGCAATTATCATCAGGGATGAAGAGTATGCTAGGTCCATAAAGTCTGAGTAGCGTTATCAAAATTTTAGTCCCATAAGATAAACAATTGTCAGCTGAGGTAGAGGTTGCTCATGACTGTAGAGGGGTCTAAAAGTTTACTGGCTAGCTGAGTCACACATGTTCAGTTCCCAGGAGAAGTAGCCATGGTGGATGGAGTACCTCCGTCAAAATGCTTCTGACCAGGAGAAGAAGCAGCAGCCAGTAAGAGCAGGCTGCTCCAAGTCCATGCTTTCATACAATCCCTTCTGTGTCCTCGCCTCAGGCTGACTTCACTAGTATGCTAATAGTCCCAAACTCCTGTTGGGGGGGTCACAATACCTATCAACTCCTACCTTCTCAATTTCTGCCTGTCTCTAACTAATAAATAAAGATAATTTTTAAAAAGCTTTAAAAAATAAAAATAATTTAAAGTGAATTGTTCTTATTACTATAAGATAAAATATGGGCGGGACAAATAATATAATGGTTATGCAAAAAGACTCTCATGACTGAGGCTCCAAAGCACCAGGTTCAATCCCCTGCACCACCATAAGCCAGAGTTGATCCGTGCTCTCATAATATATAGATATAGGTATACTCAGAAAAATAGTACAGAACTGCAACTCTTGTCATTTTTCCTAAGAATTTACTTGATAAACATGCATTCTGAATTTAAGCACATTTAACAGGCCTAGATACTTCATCCAGTTATGTGATTTTAAGAAATCTGATTATTATGATAGGCTGGGAAGTGAAGTGCCTATTGTCATTGAAAATAAGATTTACTTAGTGGATATAGAACTTGAAATTGGGACAACACTACATTTCCAAGTAATATTATCAGGGGCCAAGTGGTGGCTAACCCATTAGAGCATACATGTGACCATCTAAAGAATCCAGTTCAAGTTCCTGCTGTGGGGGGAACTTCAGATGTAGTGGGACAGTACTATAGAAGTCTCTCTCTCTCGGGAGTCAGGCAGTAGCACAGTGGGTTAAGCGCATCTGGCAGCACAGCACGTAGCACAAGGACCAGTGTAAGGATCCTGGTTAGAGCCCCTGGCTCCCCACTTGCAGGGGAGTCGCTTCACAAGCAGTGAAGCAGGTCTGCAGGTGTCTGTCTTTCTCCCCCTCCTCTCTGTCTTCCCCTCCTCTCTCCATTTCTCTCTATCGTATCAACAACAATGACATCAATAACAACAATAATAACTACAACAATAAAACAAGGGCAACAAAAGGGAATAAGTAAATAAATATAAAAAAAATTTTTTAAAGAAATCTCTCTCTCTCCCCTTCTCTCTCCCTATCCCTCCCTCTCTATTTCTACCTTCATAAAAAAAGAAAGAAAGAAAGAAAGAGCCAAAGGCAAAGGCCATTAGGACTACTAATAGTGTCGGCATCATGTAGACACTGAGGCCCAGATTTTTTGTGGCAAAAAAAAAAAAGATGGGGGTGTTAAAAATACTATCATTCTATCATTGAAACCTTACGTTATATGATAAGATGAATCCTTAGCACCTCATTTAATTAGTTAAATTCAATTATTAAATTATGGTTAGTTATTAAGTCCATAGGACATGTTCATAGTTAAAAGACAAGGAGAAAATACTATTTAGGTTGTACCAAATCTACTTGTTTTCTTTTCTTTTTAATATTTATTTATTATTGGATAGAAACAGAGAAATTGGAAATTGAGTGGGGAGAGGACATAGAGAGGGAGAGAGAGAGAGGGACACTTGCAGTCCTTCTTCACCACTCGTGAACCTTTCCTTTTGCAAGTGGGGACCAGGGGCTTGAACCTGGGTCCTTGCACACTGTACTGTGTGTGCTTAACCATGTGTGCCACCACCTGGCCCTTTCTACTTGTTTTCTGTGAACATTTTCTACATGAGTGTTCCCACATTGTACTGTGGAGACCATAAAGTAGTATGACAGAAATTTTAGCACATTTCATTGTTTTTC